>NW_020229321.1:79509-148145 GCF_003227725.1 Camponotus floridanus
AAAAAGGTCTTAGTGAGACTCAATTAGGATTTAGGAAGGAAAGAGGCACAATTGATGCGGCATATAATCCTAAGAATGCGATAAATGAATTCAATAAGAAGAGAAAAAGGAAAGTTATTACTGCTATTCGCAGACATGAAAGGAGCATTTGACAGACTAAAAAGGGAAGAAATTTGGAACATGCTGGAGAAAATAGGTATAGAAGAAAATATAACGGAAAGAATAAGGGACATATATACAGGAACAAAGAGCACAATAATAGATAAAGGAGAAAAGAGTAGGATCAATGGAACTGAAGAAAGGAGTCAGACAAGGATGCCCCCTCAGCCCGACCTTGTTCAATGTGAGCCTTGCGGATTTGGAAGAGGAGATGAAAAAGTACAAGAAGGAGGCGTAGTATTAGGAGGAAAGAAAATTTACTCACTGTCATATGCAGACGATGTTGCACTAATGTCCCACTACGCCAGAAAGGCTAAAAGAGATGATAGAGAGATTGGGAAAGTATTTGGAAAAAAAAAGGCTTGGAATTGAATACGGAAAAGTCAAAGATAATGTGTTCAGAAAAGGACAAGGAAGAGAACCAGATTAGAATTCAAATGGAAAGAGGAAGTAATAGAAGAAGTGAAAGAATTTACATATCTGGGATACATAATGAAGGGCAAACAGTGATGAAGACAAATTAAGAAGCTAGAAGGTAAAACTAAAAGGCTAGTAGGAAGAATTTGGAGCATAGGAGAGAGGAAATTTTAAAGAAGATTGGGATAAAAGGATGAGATTATTCGATGCACTAATAGAATCAGTAATGATGTATGGAGCCGAAATTTGGGGGTGGAAGAAAGGAAAGAACTTGAAAGAATACAAAGGAAATATATTAAAATGGGTGCTAAAGCTTGTCAAGAATACACCGGATTACATAGTGATGAAAGAAACAAACAGGGATGATTTAATAATTAAGACAGGAAAAAGAGCATTAAATATTGAAGAAAAGTTGGAAAAACAAGAAAGAAGCACGATCCTGAGAGAATGCTGAAAAATACAAGAAGAAAGAAGAAGAAAAAAAAGCCAAGAAGACAAGAGAGAATTCTTGAGAAAAGAGGATGGTCAATAGAAAAGTATTGGGAAAATAAAGGTAGGAAAGAGTCAGTGTGGCAAAGATTGGAGGAGAAAGGCAGGGAAATACAGACAAATTATAGAGAAGAAAGGGTAAAGGATTCAAGATACGCAGAACAGATCAGGAGGTACTCTTGGAAGAACACGGAAGGAGATACATGGAGAGAGGCCAAAGACTAAGAAAAGATGAATTAAGTACGGTGGATGAATTAAGTAGGTTTAGAACAGGAAATGAAAAGCAGAAAGTGCATGTTCTGGCTAAAAGAAGAGGAAAGGTTGTGCAGATTATGCGGCAAGAAGAGGAAAGCTACGAGCATGTATTTGAAAACTGTGGAAAGGTTAAAAATAAAAATGGGAAGTGGAGAGAGATACTAAAAGGGAGAAAAAAAAGTCTAGGAAGGATGAAGGAAGTACTGTGGAAACGGAAGGAAGAGGAGAAAAGAAAGGAAATAATAGGTGGAAAATAAAAAGAAGAGAAAAAGAATTCAGAAAAGTCAATAAGTACGTGGAGAGGAAGGAGTGCAGAGAAGAGAGAGAGCGAGAGGATACCTGGAAGGGAGGAGATAGGTTTTAGATAGGTATACAAAGACTGATTAAATGTATTAAATAGATAGGCGAATGAAATATTTAGAGATGGAAGAAGAAGGAAGAAAGAGATGAAATAAATTATTAAAAAAAAAAAAAAACACACTAAACACACGCAAATAAAATGAATAAATGTATCTTGACAAGTTGACATAAATTGTAAAAAATTAGTCAATAAATATACTACTACTACTACTACTATAAAAAAGGAATAATAGAGTAAATAATAATAATAAATAATAATAATTAAATTAATCTAATAATAAATAAATAATAATAACAAATAATCATAAGAAATAATATAATAATAAATAAATATATTAAATAATAAATAAATAAAATACAAATAATAATAAAAAAATGAATAAATAAATAATAATAATAATAATAAAGTAAATCTAATAATAAATAAATTAATAATTATAATATTCAAATATAAGATATAATAGTAATATTAATAATAATAATAATATAAATAGTAATGATAGCAATATTAATAATATAGGAGTAATGATAAAAATATTAATAATAATAAATATAAGTGAAATTTATGAAAAAAATTTAAAAAATATAAATAAATATAAATAGTATAATAATATTAATAAATATAAAATAATATAAAAAATATAAATAAAAGAAGTAATAATAAAAATATAAATAATATAAATAAAAGAAATAATAAAAATAAAATATATTAAATTCGTAAATAAGTAAATAAAAATAAGAACAACATTAATAATATAATAAAAATGAGAGCAATATAATAATATAATGAAATAATAATAATATAAATAGAAGAAGTAATAAAAATATAAATAAAATAAATGAAAGAAATAATAAAAATATAAATGTATAAATACATAAATCAAATGTAAATACATAATCCTTTAACATATTATATATTAATTAGTCATTCTTAATTTTTAGTAAAAATATAAAACTGCTCGATGGAATCGAGGAGGTCGTGGACGAAATCGCGGAGGAGGAAGAGTAACATATATTTTTATATGGTGTAAAGTAACAAATAAATTTAATAATTTAATAATAATCTAATACCACACACACACACACACACATATATATATATATATATATATATATATATATATATATATATACAGTGTGTCCCAAAAGTTCGGCAACGGTCAAATATATCGTAAAATATGAATTTTCTTCAAAAATGTTTTATACAAAAGTTGTAGGGTATTAAGTGACGCATTAAATAGTAGTATTAGTATAATCCTAGATGGCGCCACTGCGGTCAGGTGAAAGTCATCTTAAATTTTTCAAATGGAGCACCCTATTTTTTATTTCACATTCTTGTAGCTGACGTTGAGACGTTTCCAAAACACTGGTTACAAACCTTTCTTCCACAAAAACTTTCTGAATTATAGGATTCAATATTTACAGTATCGCTGGCATTGGTATTACCCAAGGTGTACCACGTGGAGGTTGCCCAGTCGGATTTACATCTCTTATATGTACAACGTGTGTGTGTTAGTGTGTGTGTGTGTGTGTGTGTGTGTGTGTGTGTCAGTGTCGTGTGTCGTATGTGTTAGCGTGTGCTGTGCGTGTCAGTGTGCGTGTGTGTTTGTGTGTGTGTGTGTGTAGTGAGAGAAGTGCGTGTGTGGTGCGTGCGTGCGTGCGTGCGTACGTGCGCGAGTGTGAACAGAAATAGGGATCCTACGGTTCGTCACTTCCGTAGTATTTAGAGACTCCAAACCCTCTCTGTATTAATGTTGGTTTAATTTAGAAGATGTTCAAATTGACGGCCATGAACGGTTTGACAATATGCCAAACGTTCATAAAAATTGCGCCGAACATTTTGCAAGTTTTCCGGGGTTATTGATGCTACAGTATCTAAAATGCGATTTCTTAATTCATTTAAATTCGTAGGTTTTGTTGCAAACACCAAATTTTTTAAATGACCCCAGAAAAAATAATCCAATGGATTCAAATCAGGAGATCTAGGTGGCCAATTCAATTGTACCTCTTCTGCCAATCCATTTTCTTGGAAATGTATCATTTAGGAATCGCCGGACGTTTATGCCAAAGTGAGGTGATGCACCATCCTGTTGGAACCAAACGTTATTAAAAGCGACACCAACTACATTTTGAATAGCAGGCAGTACCTGATTTTGTAAGAGATGCAAATAACGCTCCGCATTGATGTTCTCATTCAAGAAAAATGGTCCTATAATTGTATTTCCGAGTATTCCCGCCCATACATTTAACTTTTGAGGATAATGAGTATGAGAATCTCTCATCTAGTGTGGATTTTCGTCACTCCAATATCTGCAATTGTGTCGATTGACAGATCCATGCAATTCGAATATCGCTTCATCGGAAAATACAATCCAGTCAAAAAAGTTATTGTCTCCATCAAATCGCCTCATCATTTCTTCGCAAAATTCTATCCTCCTATTATAATCATTTTCTGACAGTTCTTGAACTAAACGTATTTTAAAAGGATGATAATTGTATTTTTTTAAAGTTCTCTGAATCGTGCTTTTACTAATATCACATTGCTGACTTGTTTTTCGGATTGACGTATGAGGATTTTCTACAAATGATTGTAGAACTTCGATGTTCTTATCATCATTGCTTGCAGTTTTCGGTCTTCCTGCTCGAGGCCGGTTTTTAACTGAACCTGTTTGTTCAAATCGAGCCACAGTTCGCTGAACAGTAGACTTTGTAATTAGCAAACGATTAGAAAATGTATTGTTAAATAAAGCAGCCACTGCTTGATAAGATCTAACATTGTCTCCGTATCCTCGCATTGTAAGTAATGTTATTCTTTCTCTCTCAGATAAATGCATTTTTAATTTCCAACACCATAAAAACGTATCAAGATTACATTACAATACATTAAGCATAACATTAAACATAACATAACATAACAAAGCAGCTGTTGTATCTTGTAGATGAAGCTAACATAAGAGAAGCGAGTACGAACCATACAAGCCTTGATAATGTAACATGTTTTATTAACCTTTAATAACCTATTAATGTTAAAATGTTTCTTTATAGTTTGCACACTTATTGCACATAATTAATTATTGATAATAACAAAGATTTGGAAACAAACATTAAATGGAAAAAAACATTAAGAAATTGTTAATGTAATTCTTTCTTACATATATAAATATAAATTAATATTTTAAAAACAATTACTCTAATTATTTATTATTTAATTTTTTAATTTGACATTACTCAAAATGCGGTTAATTTTAAGATAAGATAATGTTACATGTCACATGTTCATTAATATGTCACTAATGACGTCATTAATATATCAAAAGCGTCACCAGCGCAATCTTCTGTCAAGAGTAGGAAAAAGACATTTTCTCTTTCTATGTGTTGTGTACATGTGCGTCGATGATGACCATGATGATGAAAGACGTTTCTTAATTGAAAATTTTCATATTTCGACTTTGCATTAAGATATCTCCGTTAATAGATCACGCAGCGCAAAAACAAAGATACTTTCTTGATTATCAAGAGACACGGTAGTGTCTCGCGCCAAGTTCATGCGAAGCACTCCGCGACACTCCGTGTATCTATACGCGAGTCGGACAGTTGAGAGTAACTTAGATTATCGGATTTCAATAACGGCTGAACGGATCGAATTCTTACTAGTGTTAGCAATTTTTCACGAACCCGCTATCAATTTTCACACGCGCTCGAAACTGCCGATTCACGGCCGCTTCTCTGGGAGAGGTGAAGAGAACTTAGAGACTTTATTTTTGATACGAGAGAGCTTGTTACGTCCAGACCCTTGAAAGGTCGGGCCTTCCGGAAGAACGTAACCTACTTACCCGGTGACACACTTTCGGACGTGTGTATCGGGTCGAGCACACTGTGCTGGGGCCTAACACAGGTCAGTGACCAGAATGGTCCCTTTAACACTGTGAGTGTCTTAGACCGATGCGCTCGTTAGTCCCTTTTCGGTAAGAGAATCTAATCTCTTTTACACGGGACGGGACCTTGTGCGATATTGGAAATAAAGAGGATGAGTGTGGGAAGATAGAAATAAAGGGTATAGCGGAATAAGAAGAGTGATTTTGGGCCCCGCGCGTAATCAATCGTTATATAGGGCAAAATATCCACCTAAATAAAAGAAAATTTTGTGCCAAGTTTCATTTCAAAAGACCCCCACAATTTCAAGATATTGCAAGAAATATGATTTTTCATTAATCTTTTTTTTCTCCATTAAATCTAAATTAATCTTTACAAAAAAAATCATGGTTAAAAAGGGCATCCATATACATAAGCTTTAATTTTTTTGTCGTTCTGTGCTAAAAATTCTGTTTTTAAAAGAATCTAGAATTTTTAAAATCGCATTATCTTTTGATCTAAAATAGTGTCCATTTTAAAAAAAATTCAATGGATGAGTCATATGACATATTATATTCAATATTTTTTTCAGATTTTTGAATTTGGTGGAACGTGTCGAAAAAAAATAAAAACCGATTTTTTAAATTATTTTTCGATCTTAAGTACTTCCGATTGACATATATTACGTTGTTTTTAAATACCATTACCTCCGATTACACATCTGCAAATAGTAGTATAAAATTATAGAGTTCACGTAATTTAAACTATGAGATATCAATTTTTTTCAGTCAGAAAATTCAATTTTCTTTATTTAATAAATGTGTTAAAAAATACTGAAAATAAATAAAGCTAATTTGAAACTAAATACGAAAGCCAAATTAAAAGGCGACATTTTTATACTCGACCGAGGTTTCAGGGATGTGAAAAAGTTTTTGGAAAACGAAGGCTATCAAGTTCTTATGCCTGCGCTAAAAGGAAATCGTCCTCAATTGACGACACAAGAATCGAACGAATCTCGTTTAATTACAAAATTGCGTTGGGTGATTGAGGCTGTGCACGGGATAATAGGGCAAAAATTCAAGCTTCTTCATCATCAGTTAGATAACAAATTACTACGAGGGTAGTTCGAAAAGTTCTCGGCCTAATATAGAGATGTTGCTAAGAATATCAAATGGCTATGATTTTTCTCAAGTTTAATCCCTCAGAGGGCGTACCGCACAGTTTCAGACAGATTCGTTCGCTAGTTTGTTTACTGTGCTCGAGTAAAACAGACAAGATTTGATACTTCTCCAAAAATGGATAAAATTGAATATCGCGCAGTCATAAAATATTTCGTTTTAAAAGGATTAACGGCAACAGAAATAAAAAACGAGCTGGATTCCACTTTGGGAGACTCTTCTCCATCATTTTCAACAGTGAAGAAATGGGCTGCTGAATTTAAACGTGGCCGTTCATCCATCTTTGACGATGAACGTTCGGGTCGCCCGAAAACCGCCACGAATGAGGAAATCATTCAAAAAATCCACGATAGCGTGTTAAATGATCGACGAGTAAAAGTGCGTGAGCTTTCTAACATTGCAAACATCTCAATAGATCGTGTTCACAATATCTTACATGAACATTTGCATATGAAAAAGCTCTCAGCGCGATGGGTGCCGCGTTTGTTAACGGTCGATCAGAAACGCGGCACCCATCGTCGATCGCAGAAACGATCGTATTATACTGAGGGTATAAAAAAATTAGAACATCGTTGGTCTAAATGTATTGAGTTGAAAGGGGACTATGTTGAAAAATAAAAAAGATTTTTGCTGGAAATCATGTGTTTTCTTTGCCAGGCCGAGAATTTTTCGAACTACCCTCGTACATAATGCTGCTTCTTATTGCAAAATAGCCTGCTTTCTCATTAATACTTTTGGTAAGCGTTTAAATTCAGATAGCCATTTATGAAGAAGTTATGGAGCAAATGCTTTTGAAAAGAAACATGAACAATTCGTTAGCAATAGAAGCAGAAACAAAAAGATGGAGTCGACGAAAATTGCCTTTTCAGAAATTGTCTTCAACTGAGTTAATGGATTTTCCAGAAATGACAGAGAATGACCTAAAGGTTTTATTTACGGGCTCTTATCAATTATCACAAGCAGTTTCTTACTTGGCAGAGATTATGGACGATAACGGAAACATAAATGGTAATTTTTTAAAAGCAAACAAAAGCATAGTTAAGTTTGAAGTCAGATCACGACACATAAACCGGAAAACCTATAAGTGTTATATAGAATACGCGCCAAATACAATTGGAAAAGCAGGTATCTTAAGGTACGTACTGACGTGAGCATTTTTGCGCGCACGAACGATTTGCGCGCACGAATGCTTGTGCGTGGAAACTTTTATCGATGTGAACGATATTTGTTCGTGCGCGCAAAACTGTGCTCCAGTCGTTCGTCAGAGTCAGTAGCGAAATGTCGTCAAGAGACATCACCACATCAGCTGCAGCATATATTATATTACATATTTTGCGCAAGCGTGGTGTAAAAAGGCGGCCTAAGCGATGGTGGATTACACAGCTATATAATAGCAGGAAAATAAGTGGTGCTCATAGCCTGCTAGCTAATTTAAAGTTTCAAGAGAGCAGCGGACAATTTCGTAACTTTATTCGGATGTCATCTGACGATTTTAAATTTTTATTGAATGCTATTACCCCAAAAATACAGAAAATGGATACTGCAATGCGAAAAGCTGTCACCGTTACCGAAAGATTAGCTATAACTCTACGTTTTTTAGCAACGGGAGATTCGTATACAAGTCTACAATATCTGTTTAAAGTGTCAAAACAGTTGATATCTGTAATTGTTCCTGAAGTTTGTGGAGCGCTTATTGAAGTCTTGAAAGAAAACGTAAAGGTAAGAATGTTGACATTTATTTAACTTTTAAAGATTAAAACATATATAATACATATTTTAATAATAATTTTAGAATACACATAAATTTGATTAAAGTAATTAAGAGCTAAGTAATTAAAATTAAGTAGTAAGCAATAATGGAAAGATAATTTTTAAAAATCATAATTGTTCAAAATTTTTGTTTTGTATATTAAAATCCGGTATAGGTGTAGGGCAGCTAGAAATTGAACCTGCGGTACTTGCATTAGAAAATGTTGGAGACGGTAGTGGACTAGATGTTAAAATTTCATTATCATAAAAATGTGTAGAACGATAATTTGAAGCTGGAACATTTTCATAATTAAAAGTAGGATTAGGATAGTCGTATTTTCCCATATCAGCTGCGAATAAAATATTGTTTATAGAATGTTCAACTTGTATCCGAGTATTCTTGCTATAATTTCTAAGTTTATTGGCTACATGTTGCGAATATATGGTCCAATCATCAGGTGGTATTTCTTTCCTTGCAGCCGATTCTTTAAGAATTTTAAATGCTTCTTCCAATTTCGCGTCATCCTTTTTATCGTGCAGTTTTCTTTTCTTTTGTTTCGTTTCTGGAGCAATAAACGGCATTTTTTCTATTGTTGAGTCATTTGAGGGCTCATCATCTATCTCTTGATCGCCTGAATTCGATAGATCTTCTTGAGAATTTAAATTTAATGGGAACTCGTCACTTTCTTGCTCTTCGTTATTCTCCTAAAAATATTTAAAAATTTTTATATATTATTTAAATTTTTCGTATTTAATAATTTATCATTCGAGCCTTATCGTAATTAATAATTCTAAATAATTATATTTTATTTAGATGCCATCAACCCAAGAAGAATGGTTAACAATTTCACGGGAATTCGAAAAAATGTGGAATTTTCCGAATTGCATAGGAGCAATGGATGGAAAACACGTAGTATTGCAAGCTCCAATGAACAGTGGAAGCGAATTTTTTAATTATAAATCAGATTTTAGTATTGTATTATTTGCGGTTGTTGACGCTGATTACAATTTTATATTCGCGGATGTGGGATGTCAAGGTAGAATTTCTGACGGAGGAGTTTTAAAAAATTGCAAATTATGGAAGAAACTCACAACAAATAGTTTAAGCTTACCAGAAGAATCGAATTTACAAGGGAGAAGCAAGAAAATACCATATGTATTTCTCGGAGATGAGGCATTTGCTTTGAGCGAAAATTTAATGAAGCCATTCTCAGGAACACATCATAAAGGATCGGCGGAAAGAATATTCAACTATCGACTCAGCAGAGCACGCAGGGTAGTTGAAAATGTATTTAGAATTTGTTCAGCAGTGTTCCGAGTATTACGAAAACCAATATTATTGAAGCCGGAAAAAGCGGAGCTTATTGTAATGACGATAATTTGTCTCCATAATTTTTTAAGAAAGAGCAAAACATCACGCGATATATACACCCCTTCAACGAGATTCGATTCAGAACAGAATGGTGTATTAGTAGGAGGTAGCTGGAGACAAGGAAACGAACAAATAAATTCGTTAATACCAATTAGAAACGTCCCACGAAGATCGACATTAAACGCCAAAGAAATTCGAGATGAATTTAAAGAATATTTTATTACAAATGGACGTTTAGATTGGCAAGACGATGCTTAATTTAATTTAATTACTTAAATATTAATTACTTACATTATCTGTATCCATTGTTGTGCGGGGTTCATCCTTATCCAATAAAAAATGCATTCTTTCAAAAGCAAACCATTTTGAAATATATATATCTTTACGAGCTGGAAAAAATAATTTATAATTTACAATTTACGATATATGTATAAAAATTATTTAGAAATAACAAAAATATATATGAATACCTTTTCCTGTTCCAATACTTTTTTTATCCTTCGCTTTTTCTCTGCGAAAGGATCCTAGTAGACTACCAATTTTTTGTTTTAATGCAGCTACGTCCATTTTCATATTATTGGCAATTATTTCCCACGCATCTAATTTTTTATTGCGGTTAAAATGAAGCGGATGTTTAGCATCTCACAACTCTGGTACTTTCTCATACTCATCTATTAATTTTAGAGCTTTTTCGTTTGTCCACTCCATTTTTTGCGCACGACTCTTTCGTTCCACGTACACGTCCAAACTGAACATCGCTTCGCACGAAAATCATTTGATGTACCGACAAGCGACGGATCGCATTCGTGCGTGCTAACAATGTGCGTCAAAACAAAATCGACACGTCCAGACGCGAGCATTCGTGCGCGCAAATCGTTCGTGCGCGCAAAAATGCTCACGTCAGTACGTACCTTTACGTTACACGTGCGAATGTGCTAATGGACTAAGAACGATTGGCTGTTGTTCACATGTTGCAGCAATTACATATTACTTGACGCATGCGAGATATTTATCTTGTATTGTAAGACCAGTGGAAGCGTTAATAAAACTTTTTAATGTTGAAAAAGTTAACCCTGTAATAAACGACAACAGTGATGAAGACTGATACCTTTCTATTTATATAATAACGAAGAAATAAATACACTATGTGCCATGGATTTTTGCTTTTATTTCTTTATTTGCATAAGTATACTTTTAGGAAGTTAATTAATAGAAACTTATCAATATGAAGCGAATTTAAGGTTTTTCATCTACAAAGATTAAACAACTTTGTATATGAAAAACCTTAACTCTCTCGCTGTTATGTTAGTGCATAAGTAGATGAGTTTATCATATGCATTATGTGCTTGATAAAGTTAAAAATTGAAGAAAATGAAAAAACTGCTAAAATCAGTTAAATTAATTTTTCTGACTGAAAAAAATTGATATCTCATAGTTTAAATTACGTGAACTCTATAATTTTATACTACTATTTGCAGATGTGTAATCGGAGGTAATGGTATTTAAAAACAACGTAATATATGTCAATCGGAAGTACTTAAGATCGAAAAATAATTTAAAAAATCGGTTTTTATTTTTTTTCGACACGTTCCACCAAATTCAAAAATCTGAAAAAAATATTGAATATAATATGTCATATGACTCATCCATTGAATTTTTTTAAAAATGGACACTATTTTAGATCAAAAGATAATGCGATTTTAAAAATTCTAGATTCTTTTAAAAACAGAATTTTTAGCACAGAACGACAAAAAAATTAAAGCTTATGTATATGGATGCCTTTTATAACCATGATTTTTTTTGTAAAGATTAATTTAGATTTAACGGAGAAAAAAAAGATTAATGAAAAATCATATTTCTTGCAATATCTTGAAATTGTGGGGGTCTTTTGAAATGAAACTTGGCACAAAATTTTCTTTTATTTAGGTGGATATTTTGCCCTATATAACGATTGATTACGCGCGGGGCCCAAAATCACTCTTCTTATTCCGCTATACCCTTTATCCCTTTATTATAAATTAAATTTATTCAAGATTATCATTAACGGGTTTACAAGAACATTTTTAATGCGCGAGTGGTGTGTGTGTGTGTGTGTATGTGTTACTAAGTAAATTCGCGGGTGTTACATTGATACGGAGGACATCAGCCAGGAATAAATAAAAGGAGTTGAGGAGGCTATATCCTGGCTGGATTTTACAATTCCTATTTAAACAAAATCTAAAGGAGTATTTCAGAGAAGGGACAGAGGTTAAAGGTCATCGAACTGGATGGTGGACGGTAGAAATTTTCTTAATAGAGCTTGGATGGGGACGGCTAGTGATAAAGGTGAACCGGGAAGGTACCAGGGTATTATTGAGTCGGGAGGGGCAGTAGTTAGGTAGTGTAGGAATTCTTCGTGGTCCACGTCACCTGGACCCACGCAATAAGATCCTTCAGGGATAGGGATATCGAGGAGGGGGAACTGGGTTATAAAATAGTCTAATTGATCGGGATAGGAAGGTTCAGGGGTAGGATTCGGGAGAGGAGATTCTGACGAGGACTCAGGGGGGAAGTCGGGGGAATGGGAGCTCTCGTCAAAGTCAGGAGGATATCCTGCGAAATCCTCCGGATCCTCAAGGAACTCTGAGGCCTCCGACGAAGAATCGGAACCAAGAGTAATTATAGGTATGGGAGAAGGGGATCGGGGTGCTAATAAAGGTTGGGGAGAAGAGAGAAGGGAAGGCTCGGGAGAGATCGGGGTGGAAGATCTGGGAGGTGATGCAAAAAGAGGAACAGGTGTACTGGGGGAGGAAATAGGGGAGTAACTAGGTGGAGGGATCGAGGGGGATTTGTTAAGTGAATGGGTACTGTTGTCTTTTGGCGTGTTTATACTTAAACTAGATGAATTATTGCGTGAACTCCCAGAAATTGATTCGATTATAGATTCAGCCAGCCCTTTCTTTAACCACCGGTTCCGCCGATTCCGCCAACGCTTAATATTAGAGCGGGATTTGGGAGTCGACACTAATAAATTACAAGTAGGCTGTTTAGTTACGATAGGAAGCGGATGATTGATTAGAGACTTTAAAACGATCTTTATTGAGAAACGATCTTTATGGTTTGCTAATGGATTGTTCCTTATATTTTGTGAAATATCCTGATATGATTTTTCTAAAGGAAAATATATATATATATATATATATATATATATATATATATATGTATAGAGTAGGTTGTGGTTAGCAATCAAGTGGGAATGGGAGAATATACGTGAATGATCTTAGGAGATTTATTCGCGAATTCCAATGCTGAAATCCGGAGCGAATAAATTAAGGGAATACTCGTGAATTTCAATACTGAAATCCCGAACGAGTGAATAAAGATCTTGGGAGTTTTATTCGCGAATTCCAATGCTGAAATCCGGAGCGAATAAATTAAGGAAATACTCGTGAATTCCAATACTGAAATCCCGAACGAGCGGATAAAGATCTTGGGAGTTTTATTCGCGAATTTCAATGCTGAAATCCGGAGCGAATAAATTAAGGAAATACTCGTGAATTCCAATACTGAAATCCCGAACGAGCGGATAAAGATCTTGGGAGTTTTATTCGCGAATTCCAATGCTGAAATCCGGAGCGAATAAATTAAGGGTTACGGAGAAGAGAGTCGAATAGTTGGAAATTGGTTATCGCTAGTAAATTCTTGCAAAATTCTAAAGGAACTAAAATAGTGTCATTCGGTCCTTTTCAAATACTTAAAGATCGTTTCAAAGTCGTCAATTGAAGGAAAAAAAAAAAGGGGGGGGTGGAGATTTAATCGAAATAGTTAAAACTTACTAATTGTTGAGTGCGTTGATAAAATTTTGACTTAGGCCGGACTGTGAGGCTGGACCCCAGAATTGGTTGTTTGAATTAGCAGGAGCGTCCAGAGGACCTCAGGGATCACACTCGCTTCGATTTTTGTTACTTGGATTTTTTGATATATATATATATATATATATATATATATATATAAATATATATATATATATATATATATATATATATGGCGCACTGATGCGGAGAAGAGCAAGCCAAAAAATTTCTTGAGATTAACTGCATGTCCGCGCTCTCGGCTCTTGAATTTTAAAGTCTTTGCTCCTCCTCCCTTCTGGATAGTGGGAATTTCTTTTAATCAATCAAAAAATTTTTACTATTCCCTTCTTAGGGATCAAGGAGTTAGATTTTTAGGAAGAGAGGGTGTCTTAGACCTCTAATTGGTTAAGCCCTTTTTCTTAAGGTTTGGCTTCACCATCCAGTAGAGAGTGGGAGCAACCTGATTTCCTTATCTCCTACGATTTGATTGAGAATGGCCTATTGATCCAGCGCACGTGCGATATTAATTTTATGGCTCTGCTCGTATTTACCTTTTGGTCAATTTCTCGATCACCAAGGCTCTTATTTCAAAGTCCCTGAGACGATCCATTGATACGCATGGATTGAATTTCTTATATTTCCTCGGCTCGTAAATTAAAAAATTTTTATTTAAATTTTCTTAGCGCTATCTCGACTGGCCACTCTGTTTGTTTATCCGAGTTGGGTTTTCTTTATTTTAAATTCAATCCAATCGTTGATTACTTCTAAGAAACGTTTCGATGAAAGAACAGAATCGTGAAGTCCACCGGACGTAACACCCCCCGCCTTAGACAAATGTTGGGGGTACACGACAAAGTTGTTTTTGCAAAAGAAAAATATTAGATTCTGTTTTTTCAGAGAAACGGAAAAAGGACATTTGTACGCATTATTATATATTTAAAGTAATGTGTGAGTGTGTGGTGTAAGTATATTATAATAGTATATGCTTGTTCCCTTTTTCCCTCCTTTTTTTTTATTAAGAAGGAGGAAAGAAAAGGCGACCTCCATAACCCCTTCCTTTTATACTTTCGTCCTTCTTGTAAATATATATATATATATATATATATATATGTATATTCATTATTTTTTTCTTTCTTTCTTTTTTTTTTATTAAAAATGTAGGGTGATTAGATATAACGCAGTTTAATAACTAGAATATAAAGATGGTAAAAACGCAATTTAATAACTAGAATATAAAGATGGTAAAAACTCAATTTAATAACTAGCATATAAAGATAGTAAAAAAAAAACGCAATTAAAGAAAAATAATATAAACTTATAATAGAGTATGTAGTTGCGCATTCGTATAGAATAGAAGATCGAAGTGGAAAAAGGATAGGAAGGACAAGAATGAGGTATGGATATTTTATGTTTGCCGAAGTGGGTACCAGATGTGCGTATAAGAGAGAGAGAGAGAGAGAGAGAGAGAGAGACAAGGCTTCTTCCCTTTTTTTCTCTTACTCTTCTCTTCTTCGGGGAAAGACTGCTATTCTCCCTCCTTGAGTTAAATAAGTCCCATCAGTACTCCAAAATGTCTCGATACAATCCCCACACTCGTTTACAGGTCTGATTCTCATCATAATTCGATTGCATTGCGTGCAATTCTTTAGAGGTTCAGCAAAATCTTTATGGATTAGCATGTGCGGTAACACCATTATATATTCACGTCGGTGACTTTCTGGCACTGTACGGTAACATGGAGTGCAAATTCTTTGAGGACTTGCGAAGTGTTGGAAAATGTAGTTCCTTGTTTGTCTGGCACACCTGAGTTGCCGTAAGTAGTCCGGTATTCTGTTGTGGTCGTGTGGTCCATGAATTCCTTCTCCATCTATGTCGGAGTTCCAAGAAGGTCTTTCTGCCATTTTACGCTGCAGTTGATGATTAATTATTTAGTATTTAATTGAAGATTTTTTTTTTTGGGGGGGGGAATAAGAGTAGTGAATAATATAGAGGTAAACAAGGGCATGTGGTTATGGTTAAAAGGTCAAGGATTGACAGTGAAAAGGCGAGGGGGAAGAAGGGAGAAGAGGGAAAGGTTTCTCTTTTCACTGTTATGTTTCTTCCCGTTGGGCGAAAACGACTACTCCCCAGCCGTCGTTAAGATATTCTTTATCGGTTTCTAAATATTTTCCGATGCATCCTCTGCACTCCTCGGCTGGTCTAATTTTTATTATTATTTTATAACAATGCGTGCATCTGGTTTGTTGTTCTATTGATATTCTGTGGACCAGATTATGTGGTTCCACTATGGCATATTCTTGTTGATAGTCTTCCGGAATTTTGAAAAAACACGAACTGTAAATTTTATAGCAGTCTGAAATACGCTGATAAACTACGTCTTCGGACGGAGCAATACATCGGAGTTCAAATAGGTAGTTGTAGGTTTCAGGATGATCACCTGGTTTTACGCCGTCAATTAATTCGTCGTTTGCTTCCTGACGTACCGGCATCTTATGCTGTAATCGATTGTCAAATGTTCATATAAAATTAAACTAGATAGCCCTTGATATATACATAACTATTCCTATATATATATATATATATATATATATATATATATATATATAGGAATATATATATTGGTTAGTATATAATTGTAGCGGTATAAAGTAAATTTAATCCGAGAACATTTGTTTCTGGATTATTAGGGTCGGTTCTAGGTTCTGCTACGGCCTCCTCCGATGGTGCGCCACCTTGTCGTGGTGGAGGAGCTCCCCTCTTCCTTCGGGTTGAGGGGTCTAAGAGCGCACCATTGCACTTCCTCGTGGTGTTCGTTAGCGGTGGTGGAGGACGAAAGCGAAAACGAAAGCGGCCCTCGGGCCGTGAGTAGCGAGTAGAGAGTAGTCCAAAGCCGCCGCGCGGACATCACGAGAAGGAGGGTTGCGCTCCCTCCGGGCTTTATGGCCTGATGCGCATAGGGGAAGGAAAACCCTGACTCCAAACCCGGCACAATGGGGCTGGTTACGGGTGGAAGAACACCCAGCCCATTCTTTCTTCCTACCCATCCTATACCTCCCATCCTTCTTCCTCGACCGATTGTCCCAAGGTCTCCAACTCTACCTTCTTCGGGGTGGCGCCCGCTTTCAAATAGCACGGTACCCGGCTTTGGGTGCAGATGGAGCCCAGCGACTCCATAGAGACGAGGTCTGCTGCCGCGGGCCAGTCTCGTTCGCTGGAAGGGGTTGGCGGCCCTGACTTCAATCGCCCAGTGGCACGGCACTGCAGGGGGAGCCTAGCTCTCCGCCCGTGACTTGAACGGATGCTCCCGTGGGATGAGGTGGCGGATCGGCGGGTGCTCCCGCCGTGAAGCGTCCCTCAGTGGGGAAAAAATGGGAACCGGCCGGGACCCTCGCCCGAAGGACTGGTTGGGTGACTTAGTCACCTGCCGGGCCAGAGGCGGGGATAATCTCGGTGGCGGTGTCCCCCGTGTGTGAATGGTGTGTGTATGTGTGAGTGTGTGTGTGGGTGGAGTTCGGGTCTCTCCTCGGAGAGACGCGGAAATCCACCATCTTTTTAGCCACCGGGCAGTAGAGTCTTCGGGTCGCGGCTTGTTTTCAAGAGGGTTGGTGCCTCACCCTCCGGAAAAATCGGAGGCATATTCATTTCGAGTCTCGGGAACCGTCGAGTGGAGCAGTCCTTATGTCAAGTAAAGGGTATTGTGTTTACGATACCTGGAGGCTGACATACCGCAAGCGAAGGGTCCGCCTTCCCCTCGCTTTAAATAAAAAATCCGGAGGCGGGGACACGGGAAGGAGCCGGCGTCGCACGTCGGCAACAGGGGGACTGCCCACCCTTGTATAAAAAATCGAAGGCAGCCGGGTGCAGTGGTGACTTCCGTCGCGAAGCACGATAGTGTTTCCCGATGGAAACAACACAGCACAAAACCGTCTCCACGTGGAGGCGGAGCTTCTTTCGGGTAGGAAAGCCCATCTTCCGCTCTTCAAGCGGGAAGTGAGGTTGAGGGGTGGTGCATCACCCTCCGGAAAACCGGATGCACATTTAATTTGAGTCACGTGTGCCCGTATGGCGTGGTCATGTTGGATGATGGGTTCCTGTGGAAGACCCACTTGAATCCACCGGTCAACATACCGCAAGCGGGGGTCCGCCTCCCCTCGCTTTAAATAAAAAACGCGGAGGCGGGGACACGGGTTAAGAGTCGGCGTTGCACGTCGGCGACAGGGGGCCTGCCCACCCCTGTATAAATAAACGTAGGCAGCCGGGTGCGGTAATGTCTCGATCGAGACAATGATGTCTCGATTGGGACATTGCTGCACAAACCGCCTCTGCCGGGAGGCGATTTTAGAAACTTCGGGTAGGTTACCCACCTCTGCGGCGAAAGCGGGAGGTGGGACGAGGGGTAGTGCATCACCCTCCGGAAAACCGGATGCACACTTGCTTCGAGTCACGGTTGCCGTCGAGTGGCGAGGCATGTCAGGTGACGGGTCACTAACCCCGAGGCTGACATATCTCAACAAGGGTCTGGATTCCCCCTGGGTAAAAGACGGATGCAGGGACACGGGAAGGGTCGATGAGGGTGAGGGGAGCATCGAAACCTCCGTTAAGGTTCCTGGCTCACTTGGGTCCTGGGGTTCCCATTCGGATAGAGTCGGTGGGACCATGGAACTTCGGTTCCTGGGCTCAGGTGGGTCACAGGGTTTCCATTCGGATAGGGTCGGTGGAACCCGGGGGAGCTGAGGCGGACAGATGCTCCCGAGCCTTTCATCCACAGAGTGGGGTACGCCTTCCCCCATCTTTGAAAAATACGGAGGCGTTCGGTGCTGGTTGTATCTACGATGAGATCAACTTAGCGTTTTTTGTTTTCGTTGTAGCTCTTTTTGTTGCGGGTAGGATACCCACCTTCGCGGCGAAAGCGGGAGGTGAGGTGAGGGTTGTGCATCACCCTCCGGAAATCCGGATGCACATTTACTTCGAGTCGCGTGGGCCAACAGGAGTCTGCATTCCTCCTATCTAATAACGCGGATGCAGGGACACGGGAAGGGTCGATGAGGGTGAGGGGAGCATCGAAACCTCCGCTAAGGTTCCTGGCTCACTTGGGTCCTGAGGTTCCCATTCGGATAGGGTCGGTGGGACCAGGGAACTTCGGTTCCTGGGCTCAAGTGGGTCACAAGGTTTCCATTCGGATAGGGTCGGTGGAACCCGGGGGAGCTGAGGCGGACAGATGCTCCCGAGCCTTTCATCCACAGAGTGGGGTGCGCCTTCCCCAGCTTTGAAAAACTCGAAGGCGTCCGGTGCTGGTTGATCTGCGATGAGATCAATTCAGCGTTTTTTGTTTTCGTTAGTTCTAAGTTAGTTTAAGTTAATTTTAAGTTAGTTTTAAGTTAATTTTAAGTTAGTTTTAAGCTAATACTATTTTACTTTTCAGGTTAGCTCGCGTCGGGTAGAAGGTGTGTCGAGGGTTTGTGCATCACCCTCCGGAAAAATCGGATGCACGCTTATTTCGAGTCACGGATGCCGTCGAGTGGCGCGGTCATGTCAAGTGACGGGTCCATTGGTCCCCGAGGCTGACATGGCTGCAACAGGAGTCTGCATTCCTCCTGTATAAAAAGGCGGATGCAGGGACACGGGAAGGGTCGATGAGGGTGAGGGGACCACTGTAATGGTCTGCTGGTGTCCCTTTAGTGCTTTGCTGGGTCCGTAGGACCTTCCATTCGGATAGGGTCGGTGGAATCGGGGAACTTCGGTTCTTGGCCTCAGCGGGTACTTGGGTGCTCATACGGATAGGGTCGGTGGGACCCGGGAACATCAGTAGACTTGGGTGATCCCAAGCCTTTCATCCACAAGGTGGGGTATGCCTTCCTCCAGCCGGAAAACGCGGAGGCATCCGGTGCCGAGGTGTATCTACAATGCGATCACCTCGGTCAAATGGTTAGTGCCTGAACGGGCGGTGTGCCGGCCTAGCGATCGAGCGGGACCGTCGATCAAACGCCGGGAAGGGCATCGCCTCGGTAGTAGTCGACGAGATACTTCTCTGCCGATTCTGCCTAGGTGAGTGGGCCCCTCCATTAAATGAGGGGAGCTCGGTCGAGAGGAAGGCACATCTCTCAACACAAGAGTCTACCTAGTGGGGGCCTGCCTTACCCCACTCTAAAACAAGCGAAGGCACACGCGAATCATCTGGGTCCCCCTGGGTGGCTGGACACCTGGGGGGACACCACCAGTGGTGGTCCCCCGGCAGAGGGGGAATAAAAACTAGTGGGCAGGGTGGCCGGCGTGCGTGGTCTCCGAGGGGACCCGTAGCGATCCGGATCCTGTTTTCGGCCCTTTTTGAAGGGTGCACTCCTCCGATGCAGACCACCTTGACGTGGTGGAGGGGCTTAGCCGCCCCCCGGTCTCCGGGCCCATCGGGCCCCCCACTTCGACACCTAGGTGTCGGGGGGGGCCCGGTGGGTCTCTCGGGCCCCCACTTCGACACTTTCGTGTCGGGGGGGCCCGGGGACCGGGGGACGGTGACCAAGAGCCTGCATTGCACTTCCTCATGGTGTTCGTCGTTGGCGGCGGCGGAGGACGAAAACGAAAACGAAAGCGGCCTTCGGGCCGTGAGTAGTGAGTAGCGAGTAGTCCAAAGTCGCCGTGGCGGACACCATGAGAAGGGGGGTTGCGCTCCCTCCGGGCACTCTGGCCTGATGCGCATAGGGGTAGGCGGCCCTGACTGCAATCGCCCGGGTTGAGGATCCCGTGAAGGGTGGGAAAACACCCCAATCCTCACCTCTCTTTTCCTCAGCTCTTGCTCCCTTTCCCCAATTATCCTTCTAAATTACTTCTTCACCTCCTTACCCTTCTTCCTTTCTCCTTCCCATGTTCCTCTATCCCTAACTCCTGTGTGTGTGAATGTGGATGGTTGAATGTGCGTATGCGGGTGCCGTCCCCCTTAGGGCGGCTAAGGGAGGTGATACCCTGACAGAAAACACATTAAAAACATGGACATGGACACCAATAAAGAAGAACAAACGTACCAGCCACAGAAGGATCGGATACTTCAGGGCTCGGCGCATGGATCCAGTATTGTCCCAGCTGGACTGGCGTCGTCATCAGATGATGGGCAGAGAATAGTAACACCATTGCAAGATCTAGATGGTAATGAAGATCTCCTTAATAGAACACCTCTAGAGAGAGTAATTAAGGCGGAGATGCTCGAGGTCAAGTACGACACCTCGCAGATTGTAGATCCGATGGACGATATCTCTCCACTCGAAGAGCCCGTCCAAACAGCTGCTGAAAGGGATAGCGAGACAGCGTCTGTGTTATCCGGAAGCTCCACAATGGACTGTGAAGAATATCGTGCTATAAAGAGAAAGATGGCTCGCTCTGCAGATAGACAATCATCTGAAGAGAGCGAAGATGAAATGTTAAAAAGAGTTAAAGTCTCTAGACGACAGAGGATATTGTGCGATAAGACTTTATCCGACTCACCTATTGTGCAGAGCAGATCTAGCCCAGATCTAACGCCTCGTCCATCAGAGGAAGACGAAAGAATTGTAAAGATAAAGAAAGGATATATATCCAAACTGAAAAGACTAGAAATAGAAGAAGCCAAAGAAGAAATAGCCGACAAGAAGAGAGAAGAGGCTAGGAAAAAGAGAGAAGAAAAAGTAAGAGCAGAAGAAGAAGAAAAGAAAAAGAAAGAAAGGTTGAAAGCTGAGGCTAAAGTTATGGCTATGATCAACTTGAAATCAGCCGAAGAAACAGATTACATATACAACATGACAGCCTCAGACCTGGCTGCGATGGCATTGGAATACTTGGATCATGTTGAAGTTATAAGATCCAAGTGTGGTACGATGCAAGGAGCACTTAGCGGAGAGCTCAAAAAAAGGAAGCTCAGCCTGGACAATATGGTTAAGGCTTTGCAAGCGAAGGCGGAAGAGAGCAGAGATCCAGTATTCCTGCGAGCGAAGATAGACGAACTCCTAAAGAAAAGTAGAGAAGAGGAAGAAAAGAGGAAAAGAGAGTTAAGTGAGCTTAGGGATACAGTAGCAAGCCTAAAGAAAAATAAAGAAGAAGAAGAAAAGAGGAAAAGAGAGTTAAGCGAGCTTAGGGATACAGTAGCAAGCCTAACGAAAGAGAATAGAGAAATGAGAAGAGAGTTAAGGCTAATGAGAGAGAGCTTAGAAAATAGAGAATCCTTACCGAAAGAAAGGACTCCGGAAAAGAGAGAATATCCCATGACGATACATGAGGAAGATGGTCCTGTAATGAGACCACCGCTCAAAGGAAGGTCCACCCCTATTCCCAACTCGAACCTAATACAAACAAGGGTGATTAGTAATACGATGCTGAGGAAAAGAGATAAGGTACAGGAAATTAAGACAAAGCCGGAAATTAAAGTTATTAGTAACATACAGATAAAGCCTCCTAAAGAAAAAGAAAAAGAAAAAGAGGAATTCATGCAGAAAGAGGAAAATGCTAATATGGAATGGGAAGGGACTGGATATGATTGGAATGAGGAAGTGGAGAGAGAGGTGAGAGTGAGAAAGGATATCCAGGAGAGAAAGAATACTCAAGAGGAAAAGAACTTCCAAGAAGATAGGAACATACAGAAAGAAGAAACTTCTAGGAAGCCTCAAGGAAAACAACAGGAAGAAACTTGGGCAATGGTAACTAGAAGAAAGAAAGGAAAGGAATATAAAAGGAAGAAAGAGAAAGATACGGCTCCAGATAGTAAACAAAAGCCAACTAACAAGCAAAAGCAAAAGCCATCTAACGAGGTAAAGAGAAAACCTCCAAAGACCGCCGCAGTTAGTGTCAAAGGCGATGTTGTGAAAGGCTTTTCATATGCTGAAGCTTTGAGGAAAGCAAGATCAAATATAAAGATGGAGGATCTACAGATAGATGCCCCTAAAATCCGTAAAGGACTAAATGGAGCCACGATAATAGAAATAGCAGGCCCCGATTGTAACGACAAGGCTCGTAAACTTGCCGATAAACTGCAGGAAGTTTTACGAGAGGACAACGCAGTCATAACCACTCCCACTATTAAAGGAGAGTTGAGGATAGTGGGATTGGACGAATCAATCAGGAAGGAAGAGATCAAGTGGGCGATCGAAGAAGAAGGAGGATGTAATAAACAGGATATAAGGATAGGAGAAATAAAAAGGACAAGGAGAGGAATGGGAGTGGCATGGGTACAGTGTCCCCTAAAAACTGCCGTTCTGATTGCCAAAAAGAAAAAGATCAAGGTAGGATGGACCATTGTAGGGGTAACACTTTTAGAAGCAAGACCCCTGCAATGCTTCCGTTGTTGGCATCAAGGCCACGTAAAGGATAACTGTCGTTCCCAAATAGACAGGAGCAGATGTTGTTTCCAATGCGGAAAGGAAGGACATGGTGTCGCTTCATGTACGAATCCAGTCAGATGTGCAGTTTGCGATAGCCTAGGACTCGAATGTGCTCACAGAGTAGGATCGAGCAAGTGTCAAGGGGTGAAACAAAAAATCCCCTCGAAAGTAGAACCGGTGCGGAGGACCGACACTGAGGTAATGGAACATGACTAGAATACTGCAGTGTAATATTAACCATTGCAGAGTGGCGCAAGATCTTCTAGCGCAGTACGAGCTTGAGCACAATATCGGTATTAGTTATCACAGAACCGTATAATGTGCAATCCTCCCTGGATTGGTCAGGAAATAGTAATAACAACGTAGCGATACACTGGAATCCGAGTTATATCGGAAGTTCTGGAGTCAAGAAATATGCTGGAGAATACGTACTCGCAGTACAGTGGCGAGAATTTTATATAGTTGCATGCTATTTTCCTCCTAGCCGTAACAACGACGATTATAGTGATTTTCTAGAAGAGCTGGACTTTGCCCTTGAAGAAACAAACTCCCCTGCTGTGATCATATGCGGGGACTTTAATTCAAAGTCGAGAACTTGGGGAGCAAGGCACACAGATATGAGAGGAGAACGTTTAGATAGATGGATGTCAAGTAAGGACTTCCGATTAGTAAACGTAGGATCCACACCGACATGCGTACGCACTCAGGGAAGCTCGATCATCGATCTTACGTGGGCGACAGTTGCCGCACTAAGAGATATCGATGACTGGAGAGTTCTTGAGGAGGAAACATACTCCCTAATCATAAATATATACAATTTACTTTTAAAGAACAGAAAGTATGTACACGGAAAGCCACAAACAGATGGAAATCCTCTAAGATGGACGCAGATAAATTCCAAGAATGTATAGAATGGAGCTGCATTAATACTAATGATGGAGATCAAAACAACGATCCTACAATTGCAGCAATGTGGCTTCAAAATTCATTAATAGAAGCATGTAATTATTCCATGCCCAAGGCAAAGAAGATCAATAGGAAAAGTACTTATTGGTGGAATAATACAATCGCAGAGAAAAGAAATACAAGTATGGCAGCAAGAAGGAAACTTCAGAGAGAGAGAAGAAGAAGTAATCCCGATATAGAAAGGGTCGCTAAAGCGGGAGAAGAACTCAGAGCAGCAAAGAAGGAGCTGCGTAAAGAGATAAATAAGGCTAAACATACAGCCTGGAAAGAGCTTATAGAGGCCATCGACGAAGACCCTTGGGGCTTGCCATACAAGATCGTTCTTGGCAAGCTCCGTAAATCGAGGCCCGGTGTCACAGAAGTTCTGACACCAGACATACTAGTGACGACAATCGAACGATTATTTCCCACGGACAACAACTGGGATAAAGATCGAGAGATTTTCCCTGAAGATGACATCAACTGGAATGAGGAACATGATATTGATATAGCGGAAGTATACGGCGTTATATGGAAGAGCAAGAAGAAGTCCATCGATAAAGCTCCGGGAAAAGATGGCATCAAGTTCAAATACATAAGATGCATACCTCAGGTTTTCTTGAAAAGGATTACCGATTGTTTCAATATGTGTGTCCGCAAGGGAAGATTCCCCAGATGCTGGAAGGAGGCGATATTGGCTCTTATCCCTAAAGGGGAGTTAAATATGCAGAGTCCGAAGGTCAGACCCATCTGCCTTTTTGCTGAGCTGGGGAAGATTCTCGAGCGAATACTTGTAAATCGGATCGAACAATGGATGATCGAGCATCCTGAGGCGAGATTGACAGATAATCAATATGGTTTCCGGCCAGGGAAATCGACATACAACGCACTGTATAGAGTTCGAAATATAATAATGGCTGAAAGTCGAAACGATAAGATGGAAGCACATATTGGATGCGTTACGCGATAAGGGCTTCCCCGAATATCTGAGGAGACTTATCAGTGACTATCTCTCGGATAGATCGATAGAGTACCTGGACTGTGACGGGACTACTCATACACGCGGAGTCACGTCCGGTGTTCCGCAGGGTTCGGTCTTAGGACCAATCCTGTGGAACATCGGATATGATTGGGCACTTAGAACGCCTACGGAAGATGGATGTCACATTATAGGATATGCGGATGACACTCTCATCCTTGTCAGCGATATAAGTTACAAAGCAGCGGTTAGGAAACTAAATCTACAAACCAGCAGAGTAATTTGGAGAATCCGCAAGTTACAGCTTAACGTGGCAGGAAAAGACGCAGGTAGTGATATTTAATCCCAGAAGGAAGCAACTACACATCGCAAATAACGTCCATATTAGAATTGGAGCTATTATATAAGGATTATAGAAGCTACGGAGAAGATGAAGTATCTTGGTATATTTCTTGACGAGTACTGGAAGTTCAACCACCATATATCATACATGGAAGAGAAGACGCTGAGGATTATGAGATCCTTGGGCAGATTAATGCCCAATCTTCATGGACCCAGCGAGAAACGTAGGAAGTTATATGCCAACACAATAAAATCTGTGTTGATGTACGGCGCTCCAATTTGGAGCGATGAATTTAATGCATCGAGAAACCTGAAACAACAGATTAGGCGAGTAGAGAGAATCCTGGCTATTAGAGTTGTCGCAGGATATCGAACTGTGTCTGCCGATGCGGCACTTGTTCTTGCTGGTATACCTCCATCATGCATACACGCGGCATACTGAAAACGCGTATATACTCGAGTCTGTGGTCACAAGCTCGAGGATACGTGGACGAAGAAGATAGAGCAAGAAATTAAACAGGACGAGAAAATTGTTCTATTAAGACAATGGCAGTTGATGCTAGGAAGACCGGACGTTGCTGGTGTGAGAACATATACAGCAATTGTACCCATCCTGAGTAGATGGCTAGAAAGGAGTTGGGGACAAATGACGTATAGGACTACTCAGCTTATGACAGGTCACGGATGTTTCAACACCTTTCTACATAGAATTGGCAAAGCGGACAGTCCCATCTGCTCGTACTGCAACTTGGAGGAGGACTCTAGCGAGCATCATATTCAAAACTGTCCGCGATGGAACACGGAACGAGAAACACTTGTAGCGGTAATAGGTGATGATCTACAGCTTGTAACTATAGCTAGGAAAATGTGTGATGAGCGAGAAGCATGGAAAGCTTTTCGCAATTTCGCGGAATCTACATTATCCGTTAAAGAATTAGACGAGAGACGTAGACAAAGGGGAATACCTACTTCGGACGAGGACGACTAGTGTATAACTAGATATATACTTTACTTCAAAGAGACTATTATACTTACCTTAAAGAGACTATTATTCATGATTCATGATTAGAGCAAATAGGCCCGAAAACAAATACATACTTACATATACGGCATTTACGTCACCTTATACGTCACTCATGGGGAAGGGGAAGGGGGGTTAGGGTTTTATCATTCACTCATCATCATTCACACTCAGAACACTGACACATTTTAACAGAGACATATAGCGAGTAGGGGACATAGGTCGGGCGGAGGGTTCAGGGGAAGGTGGGGGGGGTTCATTCATTCATTCTTCATTCATTCATTCATCCATTCAATCATCAATCATCATCTACACACACACAACACTGACACACTTTAACAGGGACATATAGCGAGTAGGGGACATAGGTCGGGTGGAGGGCTCTGGAGAAGGAGCGGGTAGGGGGGCAGGGTTCATTCATTCATCCATCCATTCATCCATCAATCCATCTACTTACTCTTACATACATACATGCACACTTACAAACGCTTACACATATACATACACTCACACACTCACCTATACACAAAATACAAAATAAACACAGGACCTAAGTACCCGGTTAAGACGAGGGCGCAAGCCCACTCAGGCAATAGTTTGCGGGTGGGGCATGCGATAAGCAAGTACCGCCCGGGAACATAGCCTTCAAGGACGGTCGCCAAGAGGAGGTTTTTTAGCGGGTAGTGGCCCTTATGGCTGAGTCCCGCACTACCTCGCCCTACGGGGGGCGGGGTGCGCGTCAATGCGTTTTTCCTCCTCTCGCAAAAAAAAAAAAAAAAGGTTCTGCTACGGCGTAATCTACTTCTAAAGAAATTGACTCTACAGATATCCCTATCAATCGACGGAAAGATTCTTCTTCATTTTCTTTATGAACCTTTTGAATAAATTGAAAATATGACCTAAGACATATTTGACATTCAAAAAGAAATTGCGTTTCAATACAGGTAGGTTTCCTACAATTAGCGCATTTTCGATTGGATACGTTTCCATATTGGAAAGAATAAATATAATGTGAAACTACTCTATTGTATATAGTGGGGTCATAACAATTAGTGCATATAATGTGTGGACTGTCAGAGGTTAATACATCATGCGTCATTGTTTTTACACATTTTATATAAAAGGTGTTAAAGAATGAGATCCTTATCCAAGAAAGGATGTGCCAGTGGTTTTACTTTCAAGTGTGGGCACATTTCTTTTGATTTATTTTAAGCGTAGACTCCCTGTTTGTAAGTTTTGCAGAAGGCAAAGACATTCAGATGACTGATGTCTCTCCCTTGATTCTTTTCATAAATTGCTCTTTCAAGATATGAGTATACGCATTCGTTACATTCAAAAATAGGCCTATTAAATTCGAGAGAGGAGTTGCAATACTCACATCGAGGAAAGCTTATGTCCCCGTAGGTTACCCAATGACAAACGATTAAAGCGGCTTTCTTTCGTAATTGCCGTAACCTACAGCATGGACAACACATGTATGAGTCTTTACGATTTTTCTTTCCTACCGATCTCCGATAAAATATTACCTTTTTACATTCAGCTTTGTGGAAGTTAAATAAGTGAGGTATAAGGTTGTGGATAAGGTGACTGCAGGAAGGCTCGTTTATATAGTTCATTGTTAGCTTTAACAACTTCTGTTGAAGTTAAATTCTAATGTTTGCTCGGTTTGTAAGTAATAAAGGAGGCACTTCCTACATTCAATGAGAGGGGTACATAGAGCTATGTATCTGTCGCACATATAGCATCTAGTGTTGTAAAGAATACGTAGGGGAAAATAAGAAACGTGGTGATAAGTTGCAAGTTGTAAAGGGTTGTTCTCATAAGATGTACAAGAGTGACAATAATAATGATCATTGGAGGGACAGAAATAATCCAATTCTTCGTGCAATAGTTTGGAAAGATTGTAAAGAGTTTGATCAGATAATATTTTGGGCAAGACTTCCATTTGATCGTTTCAATGAAAGTTCTCGTTCTCCTGCCAGATATAAGAAAAAACACTGGCGACAGTCGATTAGTGGAGTTATAATAGATATGCTTTTCCCACATAAGCAGCATTTAGATTCAGAGACATTGGGAAAGTTTTCCGAGATAGAATGATATTTTAATCGAGTTGACGTGTTTCCATGCATTTCCGCGCATGCAGGACAGTTGTATACACAGTTCCCAACTAAGTATCCGTCAACGATTTCGTGCATTACATTAGATAAAGTATCAGGGTTTCCGTCAGAAGATATATCAAGAATTAATTAGAAGGTTCGACTTCACTTATTGAGATATTGGAGGGATGCGTGATACGAAATATTTCATCAATATTTCTCAAGCAAACAGAACAATCGGAAATCGGTCGGATAATAGTGATAAGGTGTTGACAATGGCAGGAACAGATAGTTCTATAGGGGTGAGGAGCAATGGAAATTATGTGTGTATCGATAGGTAAGAAAGAGAAATTGGTGTTTGTAACAAACAAAAGCAAGCACAACAATAGTGATTATGATTATTCAAATTTAAATAACCATGTAATTTAATACATAGAGCATTAAGAGGGGTTGTTTGAGACATCATTGAACATGGTCTCAGAGAGAAGGCTAGTAAGATGAAAATTGAAGAATTGTCGTGAAGAAAGATGTACATGTAATCATGTATATAATATTTTTATTCGAAGAGGTCCTTTTCAAAAACCTTAAGAACTAGAGGATATCTTAGAGTATCTACGTGAACAGATGAGGCTTCCAATGATCGGATGAGTCTGCTTATTTTCGTAACACACAATAGGCAATTGTCAATGGGCTTGGTCGTGATGACTACGACGCCACAAGATGAGAGGCTTTCCCTTGCAACATGACTATTGATAAATAGGTGTTGGTCCAGGAGCCTATATTGTTGTTTGATGATTTCAGTGCGAAGTCCTGAGTAACAATTGTTACATAAGTTCGTCTCGTCTAGGAGACAGATAGCTCCTTTTGCATATGCGCAATGTGCAAATAAGAAGTGTTGTTTGACGAGGTGCAGGTCGTTCAAATTGGGCTGCAGTAGAATTGGCTTCCTGTGCCAAAGCATCTGTAACAAAGATAGATACTATTATTCATCCTGGTTGAGGATGTGACAGTTTAAGTTTATTCGTGTGTACAACTTTAGTGTTTTTCCCGATTTTGAGTTTAACATTGCTGGGAGGTAAGATCTCAATAACCTCCTAGGGTCCGACATATTGGTCAGATAATTTTCCATTTTGTGATTTCTTCAATAGAAATACTTGCATTCCTACTCGGAGTGTTTGTTGTTTTATTGCTCGATCATAGTATTGCTTACTTCGTTCTTTAGCTTGTATTAAGTTTTGTCTGGCTAATGTTTGTAGATCTGTTAGTTTATTGAAAAGAGCGGTTATATAATCTTGATATGTTGGTTCTATATTTTCTTCAATAATGGGATGAGCTGACGGCAATCGAGTTATTCGTCCGAATACTAATTCATAAGGGGAATAATGCGATCCTTCAAGGACACTTGTGTTGTACGAAAACATGGCTAGTTTGATGAATTGATCCCAATTAGTTTCTTTATCAATTTGAGTTTTTAAATATTCTGTTAATACGTAATGAGATCGTTCCAATGATCCATTTGATTGAGGATAATATGCTGTAGTTTTAAAATGTTGAATACGGAATTTCTTTGTTAATTGTCTAATTAATGCAGATAAAAAATTTGTTTCTTGATCAGTTAATATAGCACGAGGCGTGCCATATATACAGATAAATTCTTTCGTAAATTCATCGGCAATAATTAATGAGGTGGCCTCTTGTAAAGGTACAGCTACAGAATATTTAGTAAGTAAATCTTGCATAGTTAAAACATATTGATTATGATGATCTGTTATAGGGAGAGGTCCCATAATATCTAATGATAATTTATCGAAGGCAGAACCGGGTGTGTCAGTAATGACCATAGGTTGTTTATTTTTTACACGAGTTAATTTCTTTAATTGGCATTCTCGACAGGTTTTTATAAACTCTTGAACATCTTTCTTCATAGTTTTCCAATTATATCGAGCTCGAATGCGGTTATAAGTTTTTGTTACACCTTTGTGTCCACCGTGTCCACGCGTGATTTTCCTGAATTAAAAGTTGACGTTCTTCTATTTCAGGTATTTGAATTAAATTTAAACATATGGTTATGCGGATCGAAAATTCTTCTTGTAAATATTTTTTAATTTGATTAATGATGTAAGACCGTGGAAGGTCATCAAATCGTTCAGTTTTACTGAGGCTTATTGAGGAAAGTTCTATTTCAGTAATGACGTCCACTAAAGAGTGAAGATAATTCTTGAGGTTTTGAGCTTCTATTAATATTCGGTCGTTATGTTTAACCGGGAGAGCAATTAGAATGTTCCCTTTAACTGTACATACTTTAGCTCTTTCAAATGTTAATTTTTCGTATTTGGGGAGTAGGTTAGCTTCTTGATAGGTTTTAGCTCCGGTATCATACGGGTTTCCATTTTGATAAATGAATATAACATGATTATCTTTTTGTTGCAGGAGATTTCCACGGACTTCTTGCAGACGGGCATGACTCCAAGGAGGTGCTGGGGGAAGATCTGGTGGTTTCTATTGGTAAGGTATAATATCAGATTCTAAAATTTCCGTAATCAGATTCTTCTTCTTCTTCAGAGTCTGTCACTTCTTCAATAAGAATTTGAGGGTCTTCGTTAAGTTCTTGTATGAGGGGGTAATTTTGGTAATTTTCTTCACCTTGATCCTCTTCACCTGGTTCCTCAGGAATTTCTATAATTCTTCTTCGTGCCTTTACATTTCCTTGATTAGATCTGGCAGGTTGTTGCTTAGGTTAGGTTAGGTTAGGTTGTTGCTTAGGTAAATTAGCTTTTCCTGCTGACCGTTGAGGTTTGTGTGAAAATATAGATTCATCGGAAGAATATTCTCCTTCATTTATGTGGAATAAAGGTGCCGTTGCTTCTACGGGTGGGTTTCCGGATAAAGCATCAGCATTATAATTTAGAGTTCCCTTTTTATATTGAATTTCATATTGATATTCTGATAATTTCGTTCTCCATTTCCATAATCTTGATGAAGGATCTTTTATTGAATGTAATCATACTAGTGGTTTATGATCAGTAACAATAGTAAATAATCTTCCATATAAGTAAGGTCTAAAATGATTCACACAATAAATGATTGCTAAACATTCTTTTTCTAGTAGAATAATTCTGTTCTGCGGGATTTAAAATTCGAGAAGTATATGCAATGGGTAAATCTTTTCCTATGGTGCCTTGGCTGAGTACTCCTCCCACTGCATATCCAGATGTGTCAGTGGTTAATATAAATGGCTTGGAAAAATCTGGATATTGTAAAATTGGTTCTGAACATAATGAATTTCTTAATATATCGAATGCTTCAGTTTGTTGTTTTGTTGTCCAGTCGAATTTTCTATCTTTCTTCAGAAGGTCTGTTAATGGTTTTGCAATTTTGGAGAAATTAAGTATATATCTTCGATAATAACCGGCTAATCCTAGAAATTGCTTAATGTTTTTTGGATTTTTTGGAGTAGGAAAATTCATAATTGCTTTTATTTTAGCTAGGTCTGGTTTGACTCCATCAGAACCGATTATATGTCCTAAGTACATGACTTCTCGTCGTAAGAATTCACATTTATCTGGCTGTAATTTTAAGTTAGCAACTCTTAGCCTTTGCATTAATTTTTCGAATTTATTCTCGTGTTTCTGTAAAGATCTCGCGTATGGATGACAATGTCATCCATATAGACAAATAATTCGTTGCCTTGTAATCCGGAAAGTACATTATCCATTAGCCTTTGAAATGTTGCAGGAGCGTTTTTAAAACGGCATCCTTTTAAATTGGTAGTGTCTATATGGTGTGGAGAATGTGGTCTTATGTGCCTGTGATGCCATGGGAAATCCAGTGGCCAAATCTAATATTAAGATCTAAATACTTAGCAGATCCAAGCTGGTCTAATATGTCTGTTATGTTAGGTAAAGGGGTATGCGTCCCCTATGATTTTTTCATTAAGATTTCTATAGTCGCCATAATTACCATTCGCCATCTCTTGTTCCCTAAGGAATCAGGCTTTTTCGGTACGATCCATATTGGAAAATTGTGATGTGGAGGGTTCGATTAAATCTGAAGATAATAATTCGTTCACTTGTCTATTAATCTCTTCTTTATGGAGGAAATCGATATTGTTTCACATGGACAGGTACGTCGTTATGAGTTGGAATATAATGTTGAGCGGCATTAGTCGCTTGAAGTCTTTCACTCGGAAGATGAAATCTATCGGAATGCTTGGAAATTATTCGTCGAACATTCTCTGACTCCTCGGAGTTTAGATGTTCGAGACGAAGAAGTTGTAAAATATCTGATGTTCTATATATGAAGATTGTATTTGATTAAAATATAGAGGATTATCTATATTTTTGGAAAGGTCCCCTAGGGGCTGATAAAGAGAAATAGAATTATTGAGGTTCGGAGTTTGAATAGGTCCTTCGGAAGACCCTAAGGTTCCGGAGGAATTGTTATTTGTATTACAAGTATCGAAGTCTTGTAATTCTATAAATGGAATGTTGAGAATTATTTCTTCCTCGGAAGTATTGAAAACAGGCATATAAGCTTTTCCATTATTATTAGCGACGAGAGCTTCGCCGAAATATATACTGTCGACAGGTATATGACGAGGCACATCCGCTTTGCTTTCTTGGGTTAGCGATATAGAAAGAACAAGGGGTAACTGTTCTTTTTCTTAAATATATTGCATTAGAATTTGAGAATGGAATCTTTGCACCTTCATATTGCAAGTAATTGTCTTTATAGTTCAGTATTACGGAACGTTCCCTCAGGAATCTGTTCCCTAGGATTCTGTCTTGCGCGAATTCAATAGAATCAGAAATGACGTAGAATTCAGACAATTTTCCAAGTATGCTTATTGAGACAGCTCCTAAAGTGACAATAGTTTCAGATGCGATTCCTTGTAAGCATAATGTATTAGATTGGTCGAGAACGACAGTGGGTTTTAAACATTTTTGTTTAATAAGGTTGAGTCCAGATCCAGAATCAACCATGAATTTGCAATCGTTTATTAGATCGGTAGAGGTCAGAGTCACCGTCGGTAGTTCCATGGATTGTTTCGTATCGTTTATTTGGCAGATTCTGTGATTTGCAAAGGCGCCTCTTGAGGGGCCGTTATATTGACTTTCTTTTGTATGTGATAGGTCAGACGTCCTGGCTGCGAATCGTTCCGGCGGACGTCTGTTCTCAATGGAACGCCCTGCGCGTTTCCCGATGTACCGGGTTGGTTTGCTTCTAAGGCCTTTCTGTAGGCTAACTTCCGACATTCTTCTATCAAATGTCCGGGGGTTTTGCAATAACGGCAAATTTTAGGTTGAAAATTTTGTTGAGGTTGCATTGTAGTATTTATTTTTGCAGGTGTCGCAGGATATAGTGGCTGTGAACTTGCAAAGCCACTATTAGGACGGTATCCGGGGCAACACCCATTATTAATATTGTTGTTTTGTAGAGAGGGTTTTGACGAGAGGGATTTCCTGCATTATTTGGAGGATCAGCGCGTGGTTGAAAGTTCGGGCGGAAGAGAGTTCTTTTGCGAATGTTTTCAGCTTCTATAGTTTTAGATAATTGTATTGCTGTACTAATTCATTCTTCAAAATTTTTGGGGTGTTCCAATTTCACACGTACTAATAAATCAGAAGGGAGCCCATTAATAAAACTGTTTAATGTTGTTGTTTCTATAGCATCTCTACTTCGTTCGCTTATATTTCCAGCTAAATCGGATTCTCCATCTAGGATTGCAGTGCGTAACTCTTGTACTTTCGCAATATAATCAAAAATGTTTTCATTTTGTTTCATGTAAATATTCCCTAATTCTCCTCGGTATTGATCCACTGATTTATTTGGTCCAAATATTAATTTCAATCTTTTCGTTAATTCGAAGACGGTATTAAATTCTACTCCTTCGATGGCTGAATAAGCATGCCCTTGTAATTTGTTGATAATTAGTTGAACCAAATGATACTCATGGTAAGCTGGTATTAGATCGAGGGCTCTTTCGCAAATTTTGCTAAAATGGAATACGGACATTTTATGTCCATCAAATCTAGGCACAGTGTCGATAGCATCTTTCAGACGTATTGGGGACGGTTGATCCATAATATCAAAATGTTGGAAAGTAGGTTGTGAATATGGTCGTTCTTCACGAGTATGTGGTCGTTCTTGATGTCCATTTCCTTGAGAAGTTTCTAAATTTGCGAGTCTTGAATTTATCCTTTCGATGCAACTAGTCATTGTGTGCATCGAAGCCATTAATTGTTCTACGTCAGGTAGTTGTTGACTCCCTGCTGCTTCTCTTCGATCACTTTCTTCTTGCATTTTTGCTATACGCTCAGCTTTAGCTTGTAAAGCTTCGGTTTGTTCCCGCAGTTATTTTTCCCTTTCGTTTACTTTTTGCATTAAAATGTCAATCTCTTCGGATGAGTATTGTTTTCTAGTTGTACTTACTACAGAACTTGCAGAACCTGATCTTGTCTGCATGATGATTTTTAGTATATATTTTTTTCCAAGAAAATTGGATTCTTTTGACAATTTCTCCGTATGAGTTTATTTATATTTTATCGTCACTCTCCGTGAAGCTTATACTCTTTTAGCAAATCCCACCGTTGCCACCAAAAATTAAGTTCCTTGTTACGTCTCAATCGTAATGTCTCTCTATTTCTTTTTCAGGACAACCTGCTAAGCCGTCTATACCCCGGGACGCCGAGAGATAGAGTATTTCGCTTCCTTATGTGAGAGGATTGACAACTGGAAATAAACTCTAGATGAATTGAACCTGACTCAATTAGTTCTTGAAAATATATATATATTTTATACATTTATTATTTTAGTAAATACATTTGTAGGATATATGTGTGTATAGATAGATTAAATGTGTTATATGTTCGTAGAGTATGTATATATATGTATGTATATATAGTGTATATATATATATTAAATTTTATTCCTCGTCGCTGAGGGAGTTATTTATGGAATTGATTAACTGATTCACATATTCATCAGCTATTAAATCTGCATCGTCCGAGTCAGAGAAAAGGCTCGATTTCTTGTTGAAAATTTGCCCTCTCAAATTCCTCAAGGTCTTCCAACGTCAGGGGAGAGTAACTTGGAGGAACGTAACTTGGCCACAGTAGAGTTGGTGCTCTTGAAATCTCCGGAGATAGCTCAGGTGAATTAGGGGGAATAGGAGTATGGCGTTCTGGAAGTCGTACTTCCAGGGCGGATAGTACGGGTCCCACAGCGTCGTTCGGGATTTCTGCTCTGCTCTCCCATATATTAAAAAGAATTTCTAATGCCCAAATGTTTTGATCATCGGTATTGATATGGATGATTTCTCTTCGTCAACAAAAGGGTTAGAGATTGTTGAGCATTCACTCAGATTATCATCGGAGTCTATTTCTTCTATGTTATCGTTGTGACCTAATTCCTCATCTTGGACTTCTTCTGGTGGATCGTGTTCACGGTTTTCCGGAACGTCAGCAGGGTCCAGTGATAAGGGAGCGAAAGACAATTCGAAGGGTGTCTCCTCGTGTTCGTTATAGGATCTTTCTATGTCTGCTGGTATGTCATCAGTATCTACAAATAGCTGGCGAGGGATTGTAGTTCGGCTCCTAATTAATATCTGTCTTATTTGTTCTCGACGACGTATACGTCCTTCGCGCACTGACAGCTCGGTTAGTTATTTGATCAACTCTACGTGTGTTGACCATCTATAGGGGAGTTCATTTTAGTATTGTTAATTGACTCTGACATGTTAATAATGTAATTTTAGTGATAGAGATTACTTACGATGGTGTAATAAATTTTTTTTGATTAATAAAAAGTCAAAATATGCACTTTCAATGTGAATGCCCTGTTAAGAAAATGAAATAAATAAATCTAATATTCCGATTATTAAAAATAAGAGAACATAAACGAATTGAAGGATAGAATCTGTAAGATATTCAGAAGACAAGGTATTCAAAATATCAGGGTTTAGAATAATAAGGGATGAGATTTTTATAAGGTAGAATATTTCTAAAGATTTGAAATAATATAATATTCAAAAGAAAATATGAGTCAAATGATGTTAAATAAATGATATAAAATAATAATGAATAGTAAAAGGCAGTAAAGAGCCAACGCAGTTGTAGGGCGTGGATAAAATAATTTCCAAGACAGCAAATCAATTTTAACGATCCTTTCGCTTTATTCCAAACGTTTCGGACTCAATTCGAGCCTTCTTCAGTGATTCTAATAAAGATAAAGAAAAGATAAATAAATCAACTGAGGAAAAAAAATAAAAACACAATATCAATAAATGCAAAAGAGAGGAAAAAGCATAGTCACATGTGTGCATAATCTATAAGAGCGACGCGACTTCGTCAAGGCTGGTCCATTGTCGATTGTTCCGTTTCGTTTCTGCTGGTCTGTCTCTTGTCCGAGTGAGTGAGTTGCCTTTAATTAGTGTTAATGAATTTCTCTTTTTTAAGATTTGTGACTAGTTTTGGTTTTATTTATTTTGTTAGTGCATCGCTCTTTGCGCTTTGTACCGCTGAGAGGGCTTTTTGCATCGTGCTTTCTCGTATGGACCAGCCTTGACGAAGTCGCGTCGCTCTTATAGATCATGCACACATGTGACTATGCTTTTTCCTCTCTTTTGCATTTATTGATATTGTGTTTTTATTTTTTTTCCTCAGTTGATTTATTTATCTTTTCTTTGTGTTTATTAGAATCACTGAAGAAGGCTCGAATTGAGTCCGAAACGTTTGGAATAAAACGAAAGGATCGTTAAAATTGATTTGCTGTCTTGGAAATTATTTTATCCACGCCCTACAACTGCGTTGGCTCTTTACTGCCTTTTACTATTCATTATTGATTTGTTAATTTAGAGGAGCCTTTAACTTTGTTTATTTTATTTTGATATAAAATAAAATGAAAGAAAATAGTAATCTGAGTTAACAGTTAAGTAAAATTTCAATACAGTGAATTGTTCAGAATATTCATAATGTTTGGAATAAATGTGTATGTTCCGTGTTAAAATTGTTAAAATATGTATATAAATATATTGAATGATGATTATGAATTGTTAATTTTGTTTAAAATTTTCAGAATCAATCAGGAGTGTCTAGGAGAGGATATATGGATACAGACCATGCCACTTAATGACATAAAAATAAAAAACGGCTGGCTTATATTAGGTAAGTATAAAATTTATCGAATATTCTAATAATTAAATTATAAGCCAGTGTATAAAATCTATTATTTCGACAGATCCTCTAAGAGCCAGTCTCTCATTCGAGATCGAGTATCGATGTACAAGACGTCCCGTCACAGCGGCTCAAAATCCTTCAAGAAATTCTTCAAGAGAATCTCTTTATGAAAGCGGCAGAGGAGTAGTAAGCTACCCAATGCACATCAAGTGACTGACCTGAACGACGCTACGCTCTAAGTGCTAAGCACTGAGGACCAGTGGAAATTGAATATATTTAATTCAAGAGGAAAACTAGATGACTGTATAAAGAAGGGTAAGTGAAGAATGGTTGATAGAATAATAATTAAACTTGAATTATCATGCAGAGTTAAAGTCAGAATTAGAGTCAGAGTTAAAGTAAAGAATTAATAAAATTTTTTATTACTTACCGGTTGGTGGAGTTTGTAATTGAAGAAAGGCACCGCTGCTCCTTCTCTGGATTACTCGACCTCAGTGAAAATCTGAAGAAGCGGCAAGACAGTGCAGGAGATGGCAGAAGATTCAAACGTCGTGAGTAAAATACTTTATTTCAATTTTAATATACAATTTGTATATTGAAATTAATCGCGACTAAGATTTATTTTTGAGAGTATATTAGTATGCTCGGTTAAAGTGCTCGTTGTTACTAGTTCAAAAACTGGCGAAGAAGTGCGCTGGGAGCTGTGGTTCACCCCTTAAAATATCGTCGGTTCCCACTTCTGTTCCAGACATAAGCGATGGTAGGAGGAAGCGGCGTCGGCGGCTCGAAAATTAGTTCTGTCTCTCTTCCTCAAGCGCATTGTAACGTAGTGGGGACAGCAGAGGTTTCCGTACATATAATTATAATGGTAAGTCCTTTTACAATAATTTATTAGCATCCAGAATTTTTGCAATATGCATATTTATATGTTTCGATTCAGTGAATTTTCCTCTATCATTTGAAACGTGAATAATCTTTGTAGAATATTTTGTTCAAAAGTAATCGTTAACTATCGGTGGTAATATAAAAAATAATTATTAATAACATAATAAAATTCCGGTGCTTCAAATTATTGTAATTACATTGTTATTAACAAAAATAATGTGTGTAATACGTTTTTGTAAAAGATTAATTGCATAATATAATTATAAATTGTTGACAATAATAATTAATTATAAAATGATAATTTTATAATAAAAAATAATAATTAACGCTAGGAGTTTGAAATTATAATATTATTTTAATCTGTTACAGCGGACAAAGAATAGAATGCGGCGACCGGAAGAAGGGGAGGTAACAGAACAATAGGGGAGATAGCAGAATCACTCGGTAAATACTATTCTTATGCTTTATAATTTTTGCATTTTATAATTGCATGCAATAATTTTATTTTCAATAATTTTATTCCTTCGTAAAGATATATATATATATATATATATATATATATATATATACACATATGTATGTATGTGTGCGTATATTCTCTTAATAGATTTATTTATTCAAAAATTATTAAAAATTATTTATAACATATATATAGTAAATGCTAAATTTTAATAAAACTTCAATGATTGAATAATTATTAGTAATGTCCGTATGCATATGCTTTGCATCTTTATTATTTATGCATATATAAATTTGATTTGTAATGTAAATTATGATTTTTATTATTTAACATTAATAAAATTGAGAGTAACTTTATGCATGCTACTATTCTCATGCTATTATTTTGAGTCCGTTTGGTCTTAAGATTTCACATTTCAAAGGGGAGATAATACGGTACGCAGGATTGATAGTGTTTAATAATTTATTCGCACGGAACAATATTTTTTCCTAATTATTCATACCTTGATCAAAAAGTTCCCGGAATTACTACCAGGTGATGTTCTGAGTCAGCTGATTTGAGTTCTGTTTTTTTGATTAGGTTGCCACATCTATCATTGACATTCCCACCAAATTTTATCGCCATAGCTTGACATTTGTAAAAGTTACGCCGTTTTGAGTACATCTACCTCTGCACGTGTTTTCGATTTTTTACAGTTTTAAAAATGGAGTTGAATTTGCAACAACGAGTTTGTATTAAATTTTGCGTTAAAAATGGATTCAATGGTGTGAAAAACCTTGGAAATGTTAGAAAACTGTTTCGGCAGTGATACTCTAAAGAAAACAGCCGTTTATGAGTGGCATGAAAACCATGTCGTTTTCAGTCGAAAAAGAAAGCGATGCTCACGGTTTTCATGGATTACAACGATATTGTACATCACGAATTTTTGCCAGAAGGTCAGACAGTTAATAAGGAGTATTATTTGGGCGTTATGAGACGTTTGCGTGAAGCAATTCGCCAAAAAAAAAAGGATTCGTGGGCAAACAACTCGTGGATTTTGCACCATGATAACGCACCGTCGCACAGTGCCATCATTATCCGTGAATTTTTGACCAAGAACGAAACGAATACCATCCAACAGCCATCGAATTCACCTGATATGGCTCCCTGCGATTTTTTTCTGTTCGATCGAGTCAAAAAACCACTACGGGGAACGCGTTTTAACAGCCGAAAGGAGGTAATGGAAAAATCGAAGACGGCTCTGATGGCTATACCGACAATAGAGTTCCAGAAATGTTTCGAGAGCTGGATCAAGCGTTGGCATAAGTGCGTTGCAGTCGATGGGGAGTACTTTGAAGGGGACAATATCACTTTTGATGAATAAACTTGTATTTTGAATTTTTTGAATGAATTCCGGGAACTTTTTGATCAAGGTATATGTATACAGGGTGGCCCATTTTAATCCATCCAGTCGAATATCTCTAAAACCAAGCCCGAGAGAGAAAAATGTTTCAGACAAAAGTTGTTTGGTTTCGAGGGGGCCATAAGACGGTACCATTGGTTTGACTTTGAGGAGTCATTTGAAGGTCACGTGAAGGTCACCTCAATCTTTTTAAATGGCACCCCCTATTTTTTATTACATATTCTTGTAACTGACCTCGAAAGCTTTCCAAAACGCTATAATAAAATATTTTTTCATGAAATACTTTTCGAGTTATGAGGCTTGAAATCATTTCTTAATTTTACATAAACCATAATATATCTAGTAAAATATTCATTTTTTGATTATCTTGCCTTAATACTTTTATGTACAAAATAATGAGAGAAATCAATTGGTGTAAAAAAAACACATAGTTGTTTTAAAGAAAAAATATGTAATTGTTAATTGCAAATTACATATTTTTTCTTAAAAATAACTATGTGTTTTCTTTACACCAATCGATTTCTCATATTATTTTGTGCATAAAAGTATTAAGGTAAAATAATCGAAAAATGAATATTTCACTAGATTTTTTATGATTTATGTAGAATTAAGAAATTATTCAAGCCTCATAACTCGAAAAATACTCAACAAAAAAATATTTTATTATAGTGTTTTGGAAAGCTCTCGAGGTCAGCTACAAGAATATCTAATAAAAAATAGGGGGTGCCATTTAAAAAAATTGAGGTGACCTTCACGTGACCTTCAAATGACTCTTCAAGATCAAACCAATGGTACCATCTTATGGTTCCTTTGAAACCAAACAACTTTTGTCTGAAACATTTTTCTCTCCTGGGTTTGGTTTTCGAGATATTCGACTGGATGGATTAAAATTGGCCACCCTGTATAAATATATATATATATATATATATATATATATATATATATATATATATATACAGCGTGTGTCAAAAATTCCGGGACGGCTGGATAATTTGAAGAATACGCATCACAGAGGAAAATGATCTAGACAAAAGTTGTAGGATTTTTCCCGGGCAATCCGACGGTGACCTTAGATTTGACCTTGGATAGTCATTTGAAGGTCACATAAAGATTACCTTCAATTTCTTAAATGGAACCCCCTATTTTTCATTGCATATTCTTGTAGCTTATCTCGAGAGCTTTCCAAAACATTATAATTAAGTACCTTTTTATTAAGTACTTTTTGAGTTATAAGGCTTGAAATAATTTCTTAATTTTACATAAACCATAAAATATCTAGTAAACCATTCATTTTTCGATTATCTTACCTTCATACTTTTATGTACAAAATAATGAGAGGAATCAATTGGTGTAAAGAAAACACATAGTTGTCTCTAAGAAAAAATATGTAATTTGCAATTAACAATTCCATATTTTTTCTTAAAAACAACTGTATGTTTTCTTTACACCAATTGATTCCTCTCATTATTTTGTACATAAAAGTATGAAGGTAAGATAATCGAAAAATGAATGGTTTACTAGATATTTTATGGTTTATGTAAAATTAAGAAATTATTTTAAGCCTTATAACTCAAAAAGTACTTAATAAAAAGGTACTTAATTATAGTGTTTTGGAAAGCTCTCGAGATAAGCTACAAGAATATGCAATGAAAAATAGGGGGTTCCATTTAAGATTTCAAACTTGCCCCCATTCACCGCCCAGGGGGAGGGGTGGGGGGGCTGATTTTAACGTCATTGTACGTCCCCCGAAATGACGAAATTTTGATTCTAACCATTTTTTCGTAGTGTGCTTATTTTTCGAGTTATTTGGCTGCCTAAGTTAAAATGGGTCACCCTGTATATATATATATATATATATATATATATATATATATATATGTTACATGGAATTTATAAATTCTAAATATTAATAATTACAAACGTTGGATATAATTTTATTTCGTGTATTAATTCGAAGTTAATTCTAAGTCTTATTTTAATTTAAATTTTTTATTATTCGGAGTCCCTTTATTGCATGCCAAGGGGGAGGTAAGAGTGCCTTTCATTTATCATAGTGTTAAATTATTTACGCAATAAATTTTGTAAATTTTTGAAATATTAATTATTAGCTTTATATATATTTTGTATAAATGTATATAGGCTTGTATGTACATTTATTTATTACCCTTTTTTTAGTTGATTCTTGTTATTCAATTAGTTAGATTAAATTTAATATTTATTTTGCGTGTATATAATAATCCCCAAAAATTTACCTTTTTAAAAAAAGGTAAAAAAAAGGCGCCAAGTTCATACACTAATTGTATCCAACTGTCATATTGTCTACAAAAATAGTGATAAAAAAATTGCGCCAACTAAGAATAAAAATTTGTACAAGATAAATAGTAAAAAAAATTTTAATTAAAAAAACTTGGCGCTGCCAATTTTATTAATATATTGTTTAGCTTAAAAGTCTAAATTTTCAAATCCAGAGTATCTTAAAAGAATTAATAATAAATGTCCAGCAATTATATTTGCTGTTAAACATATATTTAATTGGAATATATGCCAATTTTATTGGCAGCGCCAAGTTTTTTAAATTAAAATTTTTTTTACTATTTATCTTGTACAAATTTTTATTCTTAGTTGGCGCAATTTTTTTATATCACTATTTTTGTAGACAATATGACAGTTGAATTCAATTAGTGTATGAACTTGGCACCTTTTTTTTACCTTTTTTTAAAAAGGTAAATTTTTAGGGATTATATCACTTCTTTTTTTAGTCTAATTTGCTAAGAGATATTATATTAAAAAAAGTATGTGTGTATATATATATATATATATATATATATATATATATATATGTATATTCTTTTAATATATAAGCAAATTAATATTAATATATAAGCAAATTATATAAAAATATATATAGAATAAGTATATATAATATACATTTTATATTGTTCGAAATTCATAAATTATCACCGCGATATGAAAATTCGAGTAAATTAAAATCCGCATTTTTCCTATTATAAAACCCGAAAATTCAAAAGTAACGGGCGTCGAGAAACTTCTCGAAAACTCCATTTTTAACAAAAACTCGATCGTTCGAGTTCTCTCTTGTTTTTTTCAGCACATAAAAAACGCGTATCATAAACAATTGACAACAACATTGTCAACCGTCGCCGGAATCTAAGCGACAGACGGGCATGCGCGCCCATACGTCACGATCAGCTGATCGCCAATCAGCTGATCGAAAAGGATCGTGCGCATGGCAACTGTTAAAAAATTAATTCATGACCTCATCGGCGGCCAATTACGAGCGGCGCCCTCAGGTCACCGCCAATTTCCGAAATTAATTGGTCCACGTTACAACGGGACCAAAAATCAAGTCCGCTATATAAAGGGCCCAGCGCATGGACCCGACACAGTAAAAGTCTCGCACTTTCCCGCTACCGCTTGCACTGTAAAACCGCTTCGCTACGTAAAACCGCTTTGTACAACCGCTTCTTATACACGACCGCTTGCTCACTCGGACTTTTCGCTATCACTTCAGTGTCTGAAAACAATTATATTTTTGTGTAAACTTTCTTATTTTATTGTGTGTCGTTCAAATAAAACTTTATAAAAAATACAAAAATATACGTGTCGTGTCTTATCGTTGCATTCAATTGTGTGGTGTCCTGCCGCGAAATTCTTCGGAACGCGCTTTCCGCTCAAACTCTCTCATTCGCGAATATTTTCTGGTCCTTCGAGCCGGGTCGCCATCCGCATCCGCAGTTCGTGAGTGAAGTTCTTGTGACATCCAGTGCGCGAACCTGTGCAGAAAGACGATTACAATGAGTACCGATCTGAAGGCGTTGTTGGAAGCGCAGAACGACATCCACGGGCGAATGTCTCGCTCTGTGGACAATCTGCGCAAGATGGGCGTCTCGAGCATCACCGCCGAAGCAATCCAGACTCGCTTCCGCATTCTCGAGACTTTGTGGATCCGATTCGAGACCCATCATGATCTCATCGTAGCGGCGCTGAAAGATAAATATCTTGAGAGTGAGTACGCCAAAGCTGATTTTATTGATATCGCGGAAACCACGTGAAACAAAGGAGCATGCTGGTTGACTACGCAAATAAGCTCAAGGGTGAATCGTTCACCGCGCCCAAGGCCGAGACTCACCAAGAGCAGACGCTCAAAACTTCGCTGCCGCGAATTAAACTCCAGTCCTTCTCTGGCGCATACGGAGATTGGCCCGCGTTCCGCGACATCTTCCAGTCAATCATCGGGAGCAACTCGTCCATATCCAACGTGGAAAAGCTCCATTATCTCCGTACGAGTTTGCAGGGTCCTGCGGAAAAATTAATTAGATTGTTACCAATTGTCGGGGGCAATTACGAGCGAGCGTGGTCCATTTTGAGTTCTCATTACGAGAACAAGCGGGAGCTCATTCGCGCCAACTTCGCCGCGTACACCGCCGTGCCAAAGATGCAGGCCGCGACCGCTGACGAACTCAGCAGAATCTACAACGCCGCCACAACCGCCATCAATGCACAGGAGAGCATTGACAGGCCGATAGACACACATGGTATGGATCTTTTTAATTACCTTCTTGTGGAGCGGTTCGACCCGCAAACCAGGATGCAGTGGGAGTCTTCCATCCGCGATTCCGTCGACCCATCGACCAATGAAATCCTTATGGATTTCATCGCAAAACAAGTCCTCACACTGAATGCCGTGCAGCCAGCTACCGTCGCAAAGTCTAGAGAGGCTTCTCGGTCCGCGAAGTCGCACTTCGTGAAGCGCGCGTCCGACTCCTCTACTTGCGCCGTCTGCAAGGAAAAACATTCAGTTATGCAGTGCGCGACGTTTAAAGCCAAGACCGCGACAGAACGAAAGAACCTTGTAGAAGCAAACAAGCTTTGCTTTAATTGCCTCGGGAATCACTTCCTGGCAAAATGCCAGTCAGTCAAAACGTGCTTCTCTTGTAAAGCACGGCATCACACACTACTACACGACGCGTACGTCCAGTTCGACGGAGCGAATTCGTTGTCCGCCACACACGTCGCGTCGGACCGCAAGGCGATTCTCCTCGCTATCACTCGGGTCACCATCAAGGACCACCTGGGGAGACCACACGACGTCCGAGCGCTGATCGACCAAGGATCCGAGGTCTCTCTGGTCGCTGAGACTTTGGCCCAGCGGTTGCGTCTGCCGCGGAACCGCTCGTCGATGAGAATTGCCGGCATTGGAGGAGCATCCAGAACATGCGGACGGCTGTCGATGACGCTTTCCTCGGCGATCACTGGAGCAGCGCTCTCGGTTCAGGCGTATATCCTTCCGCGTCTCTCGACATACCAGGGGCCCGTCGTGCGATCCAGCATCACCTGGCCTCACATACGCGGTCTCCCCCTGGCCGATCCACAATATCTGGACCGAGACCCGATCGAGATTCTGCTCGGCGCGGATGCCTACTCCGCCATCCTCCAGGAAGGGCTCCGCAAAGGAAGCCAGAACGAGCCCATCGCTCAGAAAACTTCTCTCGGGTGGATCCTATCGGGCGGTCACCGAGCCACCACCCAGGGAGGCCACGCCGCACATCAATGCACGGTAGACCGCCAGCTGACCAACCTGGTGCAGCTTTTCTGGGAGCAGGAAAAGGAGCCTGCTACTCCAGTCGCTCTTACCCCTGAAGAAAGGAGATGCGAGGACATCTTCGTCCGCGAGCACACACGCACCGACGCGGGACGCTACGTCGTGAGGCTCTCCTTCTCCGGCGCTCCGCCTTCTCTCCTGGAAACCCGCAGGCCGGCCGAACGCCTGCTCCATGCCATGGAGCGTCGCTGCGACAAGGACGCTCGATTCAGCGGCCTCTACCACGACTTCATGCAGGAATACGACGACCTGCAACACATGGAGATGGTAAACACCTCATCCGAGGAAACGGACACGGCCAAGTGCTACTTACCGCATCACGGAGTGTTGCGTGAAACGAGCACCACCACCAAACTCAGGGTCGTATTCAACGGCTCCCAGCTCACAACCACCGGCACGTCGCTTAACGCCAGTCTACTGACTGGCGCCAACCTCTTGCCAGCTCTTGCTGACGTGCTCCTCCGCTGGCGCTGGCACCGCTACGTGTTTGTGGCGGACATTGAGAAAATGTACCGCCAAATCCTCATCCACCCGGACGACCGCGAGCACCAGCGTATACTTTGGCGGCACCGTGCCGCCGACGACATCCGCGAGTACCGCCTATGAACGGTCACGTATGGCTTGGCGTGCGCACTATTCCTCGCCATACGGACCTTGCACCAGCTCGCCGACGACGAAGGTCATCGATTTCCGCAAGGAGCTGTCGCGCTGCGCCGCGATACTTACGTGGACGACGTCGTGACCGGCGCAAGCACCCTCTCGGAGGCCACCTTGGTCCAACGGGAGCTCCGCAGCCTCTGTATGGCGGGCAGGTTTCCGCTTCGGAAATGGGCCGCCAACAGCCTCAGCGTCCTGGACGGAGTTCCACTCGAGCACCGACTCACCCGCGCACCTCACTCGTGGTCGCACGAGAGTCACGCGACACTCGGACTTCATTGGCACCCGGCCAGTGATCACTTCACCTTCGCGGAACGGGCACGGCACTACAACGAACTCACGAAACGACTAGTCCTGTCCGAAACCGCTCGGATGTTTGACCCGCTGGGCCGGCTCACTCCGGTCACAATGCGGGCTAAAATCCTGATCCAGTCCGCCTGGCTCCGGAAACTCGATTGGGATACTCCTCTTCCATCGGCGGACGCACTAGCTTGGAGGACCATGCTCTCGCAACTTCCGCGCCTCAATGAGATCAGGATGCCTCGCTGGCTCGGCAGCGATGATCCTCATTCACGCGTCGAACTTCACGGGTTCGCCGACGCATCAGAGCGAGGATACGCCGCCGTAGTGTACCTCCGCTCGTCCACTGAAAGGGGCACTACGCTTCACTTGCTGAACGCAAAGGGCAAGGTCGCCCCCCTGAAGCCCGTATCGTTGCTGCGGCTCGAGCTGTGCGCGGCTGCCCTTCTGACAAACCTCGTTTTTCACACGCGCACTTTGTTGAGTTTGTCCTCAGCTCCAGTCTTCCTCTGGTCAGACTCCAAGGTCACACTACACTGGATCCACGGCCACGCGTCCCGCTGGAAGACTTACGTGGCCAACAGAGTGTCGCAAATCCAGGAGCGACTACCCGAGGCGCGATGGCGACACGTGCCGGGCAAGGACAATCCAGCTGACTGCGCCTCCCGAGGAGTCCTGCCCAGCGACCTGGTCGGTCATCTCCTGTGGTGGACCGGACCATCCTGGCTCCGAGAGGACGAGGCAAGATGGCCAAGTGACGACGGCGCCCTGCCGGACGCCGATTTGCCGGAGCAAAGAACCGTCGCCTCACTCGCGGCCGCCGTCGAGGTCGCCTCCGAATCGGACTTCCTCCTCCGCTTCTCATCACTACACAGGCTCCTCAGAGTGACAGCGTGGTGCCTTCGATGGCGGAGACCAGGCATCCGGAGGACACGCGACAGCATTCGCACCGCACTCTCGCTCGAGCCCCACGAGATCGAGGACGCTCTCCTCCGCTGGGTTCGCGTCACTCAGACACTGCACTTTCACAGCGAGCTCACAGCACTGGGCAAGGGTCGTGCCTTGCCACCGCGAAGCCCGCTCACACGACTAAATCCGTTCCTCGATGGCAGCGGCGTGATGCAGGTCGGAAAGCGTCTCAAACATGCCATCCTGTCCCACGACGAGCGGCATCCCATCATCATACCGCCGGGATCCAAGCTGACCCACCTGCTGGTGCATTCCTGCCACCGACGGAGCTTACATGGAGGAGTGCAGCTAACTCTTGGGTTACTTCGCCAACGCGTGTGGATCCCACGAGGTCGAGCCGTCGTTAAACGGACAATCCACCGATGCGTTGTCTGCACGCGATGGAGAGCCGTCGCACCACAACCACTGATGGGCAACCTTCCGCGAGCACGGGTGACACCTGCACGCCCGTTTCTACGCACTGGAGTCGACTACGCCGACTCGATCCTCATCCGGACCAGCAGGGGCCGAGGCCACCGGGCAAGCAAGGGCTTCATCTCAGTCTTTGTCTGTCTCAGCACCAAGGCAGTTCACTTGGAGGCGGTCACCGATTATACGGCCGAGGCGTTCCTGGCCGCCTTCCGCCGCTTCGTCTCCCGGCGAGGCCTCTGCACTGAAGTCTTCTCCGACTGCGGTACGAACTTCGTTGGAGCAGACCGGGAACTGCGGGAGATGTTTCGCGCCTCATCCTCCGACGGCCGTCGGATAGCTCACGCAACAGCCTCCGACGGCGTGAGATGGAGGTTCAACCCCCCGGCAGCACACTTCGGCGGGCTTTGGGAGGCGGCCGTCAAGTCCACGAAGCATCATCTCCGAAGGGTCATCGGCGACGCCACCCTCACCTACGAAGAAATGGTGACCCTTCTCTCAGAGGTGGAGGCGTGCCTCAACTCACGCCCTTTGCAACCGCTGACGGACGACCCCGATGACTTGACGGCACTCACCCCAGGGCACTTCTTGATCGGAGCTCCCCTCTTGGCCGTTCCAGAGCCGTCACTCACCGCCGAGAAGGACACCGCGCTGTCTCGATGGCAACTTCTGCAAAAGATGCGCGACCACTTCTGGGAACGGTGGACGCGCGAATATCTCAACGCCTTGGCGACACTCCCAAAGTGACTTAAAAATGAGATCGGCCCCAGCGTCGGCGACCTGTGCCTGCTCCGATCCGAAACCATCCCTCCGACCAGGTGGCCACTTGCCCGCATCACGGCACTGCATCCCGGAGACGACGGAATCACCCGCGTGGTCACCATCTGCACGACATCGTCGGAACTGACCCGGCCACTCGCGAAGATCGTCCTTCTGCCAGGAGCCGACACCGAGACATCCTCATCGCACTCGGATTCGTGAGCCCGCACTTTATCACACTTCATTTGCGTGTCATTCGCACGCGGCGAATTTCCGAAAATTGCGCCGCGCTGAATCACATTCACACACTCGTTACAAGTTCGATCCGTAAACCGCGTTATCATTTTTCGTTCTCTTCTCACGCTCACTCATCACTGCACTACACATCGCAACACTTAACATTCACTGCACTCGCGAAAACTGCACTGTATCATTCTGTTCATTTCATCACCAAACACCGCATTACTCACTCTCGCGAAAAGCTCAATCAAACTAATCAACACGTGTCTTCAAATGACGTCACGCATTCCAGTCATATATCACGATCAATGGCTCATCAATAGAACAGTACGCGACACCTGTCTGCATCCGCGCACACTTACAAATTTCGTCATATAATGACGAGGCGGGCGGGATGTTCGAAATTCATAAATTATCACCGCGATATGAAAATTCGAGTAAATTAAAATCCGCATTTTTCCTATTATAAAACCCGAAAATTCAAAAGTAACGGGAAGAACGTCGAGAAACTTCTCAAAAACTCTATTTTTAACAAAAACTCGATCGTTCGAGTTCTCTCCTGTTTTTTTCAGCACATAAAAAACGCGTATCATAAACAATTGACAACAACATTGTCAACCGTCGCCGGAATCTAAGCGACAGACGGGCATGCGCGCCCATACGTCACGATCAGCTGATCGCCAATCAGCTGATCGAAAAGGATCGTGCGCATGGCAACTGTTAAAAAATTAATTCATGACCTCATCAGCGGCCAATTACGAGCGGCGCCCTCAGGTCACCGCCAATTTCCGAAATTAATTGGTCCACGTTACAACGGGACCAAAAATCAAGTTCGCTATATAAAGGGCCCAGCGCATGGACCCGACACAGTAAAAGTCTCGCACTTTCCCGCTACCGCTTGCACTGTAAAACCGCTTCGCTACGTAAAACCGCTTTATACAACCGCTTCTTATACATGACCGCTTGCTCACTCGGACTTTTCGCTATCACTTCAGTGTCTGAAAACAATTATATTTTTGTGTAAACTTTCTTATTTTATTGTGTGTCGTTCAAATAAAACTTTATAAAAAATACAAAAATATACGTGTCGTGTCTTATCGTTGCATTCAATTGTGTGGTGTCCTGCCGCGAAATTCTTCGGAACGCGCTTTCCGCTCAAACTCTCTCATTCGCGAACATATATATATATATATATATATATATATATATATAATTAATATATATATATAATTAATATATATATATAATTAATATATATTTATATATATTTATATTTAGCTTGTAAAATAGATATATATATTTATTTACCTTGCTCCAATTATCATACCGTACTGCCTTTTGCCAATTTTTAATTAATAATTTAATTATTTATTATTTATAACTTGCTCTTTATCACTCAAAATGCGGTTAATGATACATGTCACTAATGACACATATGACACATGTCATTAATATATCGAAAAGCGTCGCTAGCGCAATCTTCTGTCGAGAATAGGAAAAGGACATTTTCTCTTTCTATGTGTTGTGTACATGTGAGTCGATGATGACCATGATGATGAAAAGACGTTTCTTAATTGAAAATTTTCATATTTCGACTTTGCATTATGATATTTCCGTTAATAAATCACGCAGCGCAAAAATAAAGATACTTTCTTTATACAAATCAAACTCGCTCTATCGATTAAGGCTAGTGTTAGCGATTTATTACAAACAGGCGCGAATAACGGCCACATATGTTTATGTCGTGTATGTTTATATTATTTTTTATGTTTGGTCGAGGACACGTTTGTCGGAGGAAAGCGTGGCAAAGCGTGTCTTCGCCCTATTGGTCGCGTTCAAGAATCCGAGAGACGAGGATCGCCGTATATATATGGCAATCGAGCGATCTTGAGGTCGTCGCGAAATATATACCGAAAAATAAATAAACGCCGCCTGACGATTCCATTGTAGGAGAATAAGTAAGAATATAATAGCTCTCGTATCAAAAATAAAGTCTCTAAGTTCTCTTCACCTCTCCCAGAGAAGCGGCCGTGAATCGGCAGTTTCGAGCGCGTGTGAAAATTGATAGCGGGTTCGTGAAAAATTGCTAACAGTTTATCAGAAGCTGGATTCGAATCTGTGTGCCGGTCGTTCGGAAAGGAAGAAGAAGAAGGAAGCAGTATGAATGTTCCGCGAGGTGCTGAATTTACAGTGATGGAATTAAAGGAGGCCTTGCGGTCGAAGAGATTGCCGACCGGAGGAACGAAGGCCGAGCTAATGCAGAGGCTAATGGAGAAAGATCCGAAAGCGCGTGGACGATGATGTGCGAGCGGCGGGAGGCGTCGCGGCCGAGTGGCGCGCGGGATGCGGACCGCGCGGAGGATGCTGGTGTGGTGGAGGACGAGATGGAGCGGATTGACATGGGGCGAGAGGACCGTGGATCGGAGGATTTTGAGCGCGCGGAATTGGTTTTGTTGCGGAGAGAGAGAGAACTGTGGGAGAGAGAGAGACGGTTGTGGGCGAGAGAGAGAGAGCTGGCCCGCGACGCGTCGGCTGCGTCGGAGGCGTCTGGCGGCGGTGATGTCAGGGGCGTTAGGGAGCTATTGCCAGAATTTGACGCAGGAGACAACACCTTCTGGAGATGGAAAAATCAGCTCGAGCTTTTGCGGAACACTTATCGCCTCGACGAGAACGCCACTAGAGTTTTGATTGGTTCCCGGTTAAAGGGGCGTGCAGCGGCTTGGTTTTATTCGCGGACGGAACATTTGACATTGAGCATTGAAGATTTTTTGAAGGAGATGGGGCAAATGTTCGATTTGCGCCCCGGGAAATTGGCATTTCGGAGGAAGTTTGAGGCTCGCCTCTGGAGAGGTGACGAGCCGTTTTGTGACTATTATCACGAGAAGGTGATTTTAGCTAATCGCGTTCCCGTAGCAGAGGACGAGCTCCTCGATTATCTAATCGAGAGTATATCAAATGTACAGTTAAGAAACCAGGCGCGCCTCATGAAATTCCAGTCGAAGGCCGAGCTATTGGAGGCCTTCGAAAGTGTCACGGCCGAACGAGAGGACAGAAGGACGGGAGTTGGAAGGACCGGGATTGCGAGGTGGAGAGATGGTGCGAGGACAGTTGTTGGCGGGAAGGAAGTACCACCTGCGGGAACGAGGCCGACGGAAAGTCGGAGGGTCGAGCGTGCAGCGATCGAGGGGCCATCGTCGGGGGCGAGACGGTGTTATCGATGCGGCGAAGCTGGGCATATTGCCATAAGCGGACGGCCACCAGCGGGGAAGGCATGTTATGTCTGCGGATCGCCGGAGCATTTGGCCTCGGGATGTCCTAAAAGAGTGCGGCCGACGATGGCGGGAGCAGCGGCTGGATCGACAGAGATTGCGTTGACGAGCGTAGCGCGGCCCTCGCTTCCTGGGCCTTACATTGTAAGCGTGAGTATTTCGGCGGTGGACGAGCGCGAGGGTTACGATCGTGTTGACGACGCGTTGGTTGACTCGGGATCGCCGATTAGTCTCGTTAAGAATGATATTATTCCGGGTGAGTTGTGCTTGCCTCTTGAAAACGACGCTGATCAATTTTGCGGAATTAATGGTTCGCGATTGCGTATAATTGGTACTTTTGATGATTATGTAACAATTAAAAACGCCCGCGTAAAAATAAAGTTTTATACTGTCCCGGATGATATCATGACCTTCAATATCCTCTTGGGTAGAGATTTCCTGATCTGCCCGTCGATTCGCGTCACGCTGGGGAAAACCATTGAGATCATTGCGGTCGACGGAGAAAATGCTATCGGTGAGATAATGGCGATCGAGAGCCGAGACGTTTCTTTTAGTTTGCGTGACGAGTTGAATATCGGCGGCTGTTGGCGAGGAGAACAGCGAAAAAATTCGCGAAGCATATCGTTCGTGTTATCTCGCGGGTTTGCGGGAGGAGAGCTGCGCGCCTGATTTCGAGATGGTTATCGCATTAAAACATGAGCAACCGATAAGTTCGCGCCCGTGTAGACTGTCCTTCGCGGACAAGGAGGCTTTGCGTGGTATACTGGATGGGCTCTTGGCTGAGGGAGTTATACGGCCTAGTGAGTCGCCATATGCGAGCCCGATCATACTTATAAAGAAGAAAGACGGAAGTCTTCGGTTATGTATCGATTATCGCGAATTAAATAAAATTACGGTGCGAGATAATTTTCCAACGGAATTAATCGACAACAATATTGATCGCTTAAGAAATAAAAAATATTTCTCAATTTTGGATTTAAAAGATGGATTCCATCATGTCAGGATGCACGCGTCGTCAGTGAAGTACACGTCATTCGTGACGCCGCTGGGGCAATTTGAATACCTGCGCATGCCGTTCGGGTTGACGAATGCTCTACGCGTATTCCAGCATTTCATCCATTCCGTGCTTATGCCGCTGATACGAGAGAATAAAGTATTACTGTACTTAGATGACATTCTAGTCGCGACGGAAGGCATGAGCGAGCATATTGCGATTTTGAGAGAGATTTTTGAATTGTCCGGCCGGTACCGTTCATAGTTCCGTCTTGATAAATGTTATTTCGCGCAAACAGAAATAAAATACTTCGGCTATTGCATCAACCAATATGGTATCCGTCCGAGCGATGAAAATATTGAAGCGGTACTGAATTTTCCGGTCCCGCGTAACGTGAGGGAAGTCCAGCGATTTGTTGGCTTGGCGAGCTATTTTCGCCGATTCATCCCTGGATTTTCAATATTAGCCAAGCCTTTGTATGATTTGATAAAAAAGAACACGGTCTTCAAATTTGGAGCGTCGCAGAACGCGGCAGCGAGGTTGAGACGCTCAAGAATTGTTTGTCTAATGGCCCGGTGTTAGCCATATATTCCCCACAGGCTGAGACAGCTGCATTGTGACGCGAGTATTAGCGGCTTCGGCGGAATTCTACTTCAGAGGCAAAGCGATGGAACGTGGCGGCCGATCTCATTTTGGAGCCAGAGAACGACGCCGGCCGAGTCGAAGTATCACAGCTTCGAGTTGGAATGCCTCGCGGTCATATACGCTATAAAACGATTCCATATTTACCTTGCGGGACGAAGGTTTAGAGTCGTGACCGATTGCGATAGTTTTCGGCTTACATTAAATAAAAAGGACGTAAACCCTCGAATCTCGCGCTGGGCTCTCTTCCTGCAGAATTATGATTGCGAAATCGTTCACCGCCCGGGAAAGCGCATGAGTCATGTGGATGCGTTTAGCCGTTGCCATAGCGTACTTGTATTGGAGGGCGATAGTTTCGAGCGCACATTATCGATTTGTCAAGGCCGCGATGACGAAATAATGAAAATTCGTAACAAACTGGAACAAGGTGATGTAAAGTATTACGAGTTGCGTGACGGACTAGTATATCGAAAGGATAGAAATAAGAAACTGTTATTTTATGTACCACGATCCATGGAAAACAATGTAATTAGGACTTGCCACGATGAATTGGGGCATGTAGGTGTTGACAAGGTCGTCGATAACATTATTAAAGTCTATTGGTTTCCGCGCGTTCGAGAAAAAGTTAAAGAATACATTTCTAACTGCTTGCTCTGTATCGAATTCTCGCCGATGAGCGGTAAAGCAGAGGGGTATTTACATAATATCCCGAAAGAAAGCTTACCCTTCGCAGCTATTCATGTCGATCATTTGGAGCCGTTGGAAAAAACGGGGAAGGGTTATCGTCATCTACTCGTCATCATCGATGCTTTTACTAAGTTTATTAGGCTTTATCCGTGCAAATCGACTATGGCAGAGGAAGTAGTCCGGCATTTAAGTGATTATTTCCGCTCATATAGTCGACCAAAGCGCTTGATCTCAGATCGAGGCGCGTGTTTTACGTCAGAGACATTTAAGAAATTTTTAGAATCCGCGTCGATTGACCGCGTTTTGATTGCGGTCGGAACTCCGAGAGCCAACGGGCAGGTTGAAAGATATAATCGCGTGATAACGCCAATGCTGGCAATACTAAGTGAGACACCCGCTAAGTGGGACCGAGTTTTGGAAGACGTTGAATATTCTTTAAATAATACCGCATGTCGTACAACCAATGAAACTCCTGCTCATTTGCTGTTCGGACTCGAACAGAGGAGTAAATCGAGCGATTTATTGCGCGATCTTGTTCGGCTTGACGTGGATCCGGAGCGCGATTTCAACCAACTTCGACGCAACGCTGAGATAAATACACAGAAATCTCAACAACAGAGCGCCACACGATACAATTTGCGGCGAAAGGCAGCGCGTGAAGCCGGGTGATTATGTCGAGATTAAGAATATAGAAACTACGATCGGAATAAATAAAAAACTCGTACCAAGGTTCAAAGGCCCATACATAGTGAAAAAGGCGCTTGATTACGACCGATATGTCGTTGAGGACGTGGACGGATTTCAGCTAACACAGCGATCTTATAGCGGCGTAGTGGCGCCCGATCAGATGCGCCCTTACATAAAATTATAAATTGCTCATTTTGGTTACGACCATATGTTAAACATGTATGCGTGTATAACATTCAATCTTTTGTATTTATTATATTCTTGACTTTTTTTATGTAGACTATAGGCCGGGACGGCCTTACGTCAGAATAGCCGAACTGTTAGCGATTTATTACAAACAGGCGCGAATAACGGCCATGTATGTTTATGTCGTGTATGTTTATATTATTTTTTATATTTGGTCGAGAACACGTTTGTCGGAGGAAAGCGTGGCAAAGCGTGTCTTCGCCCTATTGGTCGCGTTCGAGAATCCGGGAGACGAGGATTGCCGTATATATATGGCAATCGAGCGATCTTGAGGTCGTCACGAGATATATACCGAGAAATAAATAAACGCCTGACGATTCCATTGCAGGAGAATAAGTAAGAATATAATAGCTTGTTACGTCCGGTGGACTTCACGATTCTGTTCTTTCATCGAAACGTTTCTTAGAAGTAATCAACGATTGGATTGAATTTAAAATAAAGAAAACCCAACTCGGATAAACAAACAGAGTGGCCAGTCGAGATAGCGCTAAGAAAATTTAAATAAAAATTTTTTAATTTACGAGCCTAGGAAATATAAGAAATTCAATCCATGCGTATCAATGGATCGTCTCAGGGACTTTGAAATAAGAGCCTTGGTGATCGAGAAATTGACCAAAAGGTAAATACGAGCAGAGCCATAAAATTAATATCGCACGTGCGCTGGATCAATAGGCCATTCTCAATCAAATCGTAGGAGATAAGGAAATCAGGTTGCTCCCACTCTCTACTGGATGGTGAAGCCAAACCTTAAGAAAAAGGTTAATTAACCAATTAGAGGTCTAAGACACCCTCTCTTCCTAAAAATCTAACTCCTTGATCCCTAAGAAGGGAATAGTAAAAATTTTTTGATTGATTAAAAGAAATTCCCACTATCCAGAAGGGAGGAGGAGCAAAGACTTTAAAATTCAAGAGCCGAGAGCGCGGACATGCAGTTAATCTCAAGAAATTTTTCGGCTTGCTCTTCTCCGCATCAGTGCGCCATATATATATATATATATATATATACATATATATATTTATATATATAATATATTTATATATATAATATATATATATATATATATATATATCAAAAAATCCAAGTAACAAAAATCGAAGTGAGTGTGATCCCTGAGGTCCTCTGGACTTTTTTTTTTTTTTCCTTCAATTGACGACTTTGAAACGATCTTTAAGTATTTGAAAAGGACCGAATCACACTATTTTAGTTCCTTTAGAATTTTGCAAGAATTTACTAGCGATAACCAATTTCCAACTATTCGACTCTCTTCTCCGTAACCCTTAATTTATTCGCTCCGGATTTCAACATTGGAATTCGCGAATAAAACTCCCAAGATCTTTATCCGTTCGTTCGGGATTTCAGTATTGGAATTCACGAGTATTTCCTTAATTTATTCGCTCCGGATTTCAGCATTGGAATTCGCGAATAAAACTCCCAAGATCTTTATCCGCTCGTTCGGGATTTCAGTATTGGAATTCCTCTTTGATCCACAATACGTATCGTTAAATCCGTAATGCTCCGTACAACGATCGATAGATAAATGATCTGTGCCGGCGTTTCCGATATCTTTATCCTGGCCGGGTACGCTTCGGTGAAAAATTCAATGTATGTGTGTAGCGCATGCCGTTGCTGTAACGCCACAGTAGTCACGTTGCATTCTATACGAATAATATTTACGTTTATAATATTAACAGGTTCGTCCGATTCATACCACTTGCGAGGTTGCAATATACGATTCGACGAGAATCCAAGCAAGGATCCTACATTGTCGGGTTTGGTAAAGTTTATTCTGTAGGCGCGATTTCACTTTCACTTTTAAGCATACTGTGATTGGCGCGGAGCGCTATTGGATAATTCCCTACATCATAATACGTTTTTCACCATTCTGGAAAGGTGTTCATCCTCGCAAAATTGCGCGTTTTGAGATAATCATTTATGGCGTGCAATTCGTACGATCCTTCGGGAATCGTAATTTCCTTGTCGTCGTTGCCAAAATAAAATTTATTATTCGAAAAAATTTACGTTCGGAATCGTGTGATAAGTTTCCAAAATCCGTTAATCCGAGCTCGGTAATCGGCATCGGTCAAATCTATAGCGGGGAAATAGCTTACAGCGAGAACGCTTCTTCTGCCAGTCCAACGTAAGTGTCAGTGACATGTCGAACGAATACTGAGTCATGACGATGGATTGTCAGGGCTTTAAATTGATTGTTTGAAAGAAATTTTAAACACACTGTCCACAGATACTCTGATTATAACTTTGATAAGATGTGTAATTGTATTAATTTTCACATCGTCGAAATATCGTACAAGTTCCTTGGCGGTCGAAGATTCCAAAACTGTCGAAATATACGACATGATCGTCCTCTTTGCGTACGCTACCCAATGAGTACAGGGACCATCAACGTCATCCAAATTGACGATACCGCTCTCGTTTCGTCGTACGCCGCTTATCGGTAAATTATTGCGCATGAAAACACCTCTAAAGAAAGGTATACACATACGTTTCGCAAATTGTTCCAATTGCACGTTAGTTGTCGCACCCGTAGGCATTTTTAATGTTTTTTCGACGTTTTTTTTTTTTCTCTAGACTTTGTTGAGAATCCCTTCCACGCTTGTACGGAGCGAGATAAAGTCCGCGACCTTCCATAGCGCATTGTAACGCTGCATTTCTTCCAGCTGACGTTGCGCAGTCTTGCTATCGTTTACCGCCTTTGCGATTCCCGCCGCACCGCCGGCCAATGACCGACAACTCCCAACAACGGTAAAAGTGGTAAAATACCAACCACGTTTCGCTAATGAAGAAATTCGTTTCCTTCTCCTCTTTGCGTCGATGGCTTTTTCATCCCCATGCCGCAGTTTTGTCTTTGCCCTTCATTGCCGCCCAAACAGTCGTAGCGGCTGCTCTTTCACCGAGAGTCGAATCCCTCGCGGTAATGCGTTCTTGCGCTCTTGCAGCTAGTATTGCGATCAGCGATGTGACGTTGGTCGAGATCGTTGCTTCGCGCCGTAAGCAACTGTCGGTTCAACACTACGCCGCGTCCAATGGATTGATGCCTCGATCACCCTCTAGCCAATCGTTTCTCTAATCGAGTTCCCGGCCGCAAAACTGGATAACCGGAATATGTATTTCGATAGGAAGCCGGTTTATCGCACGATTTAAGAGACCGCTACCTCTTACGATTCTCGCTGCATTCGGTAGCAAATCTTTTATCAACGGTGGTGGACCTCAATGGCGTTCGCTTGCCACGGCTGGTTGTAATTGTTCGCATGCACGAACGATACTTGATCGAACCCTCCGATCAGCCTTTAATATTCTGGCAAAGCTTGTCCCACAAATCGTTCCACTAATCACCAAAATTTGAAAGTAATAAAATCTTTGGGATATACTGCAAGTTGTTTGCGGTAAGCTCGAGAAATGTCTCTCTCATCCGACAGAAAAGGAGAAACATTTTTTGATACTGACGGGTTTGAGTCGAGACACTTCTATAAATAGGTCTCCCCCTCGCGGACATTCGCAAAAATTGGATTCGAAAGAGAAAACATTGCGGTTCGTGCGACGAACGCGGGTAAATCAAAGTATCAATTTCGATTTGATAACCTAATAATCGGAGAAAAAAAGTACGCAAGCATGAAACATTGCCGACTACTCACTACGCCGGGTATGCGTTTGCGGCCTTCAAATTTGTAAAGAACAATGGTTTTGTTAAGTTTGATCAAAATGTCCCACGTGTACGTTCGAGAACGTGTACGATACTCGAAATTCGCTTCAACAACCGAAAATACAAAATACTTGGAAAATTTACTAGCACTATAGATGAAATCGGCTACTTTTACAATTCTCTAATTACAGCGAATGTCATTCCCGAGTGAGGCGCTTCCGAATTCCATCTTTATCTTGATGACGTGGCATCGAGCAAGCAGTGATACGAATAAGGAGAGTACTTTGCAATGGGTCGACACCGAGCGTTGACTGTTCTATCTTTTGTCAGACCGTAGCCAAGATACCTAAAGCCATCTTATAGCGACAACGCGAACCTGCTGAATCCTTGTTTAAACAAGACGGCACACTGAAACATTGTGTAACAAAACCGGATCCACGTGAATACCGATATGTCTACGACGATTTCCATGATTGTGTAGAAATGTGGCAACCGCAAATAATGGCTTGCCGTATCATGATAAAGATAGTACATGTTGATCAAGACGATATAGAAGGGGATTTAATTGATTTCGCGAACGGTAAAGCGATCCCAGTTCATCAATCGACACATCCGATCGAGCATCATGATACGATCGTTTGAAAGATTGTGACAGAGATGCAAAAACGAGCGGAATCGATTTCCGCAAAAAAAATATCGCGCTTTGAAAAACTGGTGAAAATGGAGGAAGATATCATATTGGAAGGCAATTTAAACCCGATTACCGAGCCTTTAAAAACAGACTTGTCGAAAATACTGTGGATCTGATGCGTTTGAAATCGAACCGTCGAGTTTGACGTTTGGAGGAGAAGCAAGAGGAAAAAATAAAAGAGTCCAAAGCAAGGACTAAAGCGGCACGATAATATTGCCGAAAAACGATTCACCGATATATTCGACCACCGAATCGATCCAAAGCGAAAGGAAGCAATTTTCTTAATATGGCTACTGTTTCTTACTCCGATAAAAAGTACAACCACGTCAAACAATTACGCATCCACATCCGTCGAAGCAATTTAGAGACCACACCCGATTCGCTTTTGTAAACATCGGTCCGACACGAAATGTAGAAACTCCGGAGGTCAGAAAAACGTTGCCCGAGGCATTAGTCACTGGCGCAAAAATATATAGGAATATTAATGAGTGTTGATAAAATAAGAGCCATGGATTACGTCTACGGTGTTAAATTTACCAACGAAGGAATATGCTCGGTGATAATGTTTCGATGTGGACACAAGGAAGAATTATAATTATCGAGGATATAAAATATAAGGGAACGAGGATCTACGATGATTTTTTAAAAAATTTCCAATTATAAAAATATACTCGAGACGATTTGCATAAATATCAAGTATATTATAAATATAACAAATGCGCATAAACGTGACAACAAAGTTAATATCCTTAATTAAAAACTAATAAAGGGTACAAATACTAAATATAATAATTGCACCATTATTCCCCGATGAAGATGGGAAGAGGTATAGACGGCCGCCGCACCATGACGCTCAGCGTACACATGATCGATTTACGTGCATTGAACGATCCAACGAATTGGTGGATCGTTTGCGATTGCTAACCGGCCTCGCGTCGAGCCGGCAACAATGCTCACGACAATGAATCTTGTCAATTATCGAAGAATTTCGCTGAGCCGGCATTATTATAAATTAAACATGCGTCGGCGATACTGTGTCATCGGCTCAATGTTCTTGGTCGAAATGTTCGATTAATAAATTCGGATTATCATTTGGGAACAATCGAACAATTTGTTACTACAATGGGAATGGATTTTGAGAAATTACGTTCGCGATAAACGCTGCCCAAACATACTACCCGGCTTTGGACGCAGGTCGCGCAAGATTCAACGCGTAGCGCAACCGGAAGCTGATACTGACCGTTCCGTCAGAAAACGATACGTGGATAAACTTTGAGAGATCGACAGGGAGAAAATTGAGCAAAAAAAGTTATCCGGCTGCCGAAACAAACGCGTGCAGGCGCTGCGATTAATGATGGATAGATAGATGTGTTGAGATATGCAACATCTGACTCGACACAGTAGCGAGATACTAATATCGCAATATTTATTATGCCTCGATCAACGTACGAGAGAACAAAAAACATCCCGAAAAAGCGGCAACTAGTCGTAGGAATTACATGCTTCCGGCGAGAAGAAATTTTCATCGAAGACGCAGTCTTTGTATGCGGTACGATATGATCTGTGGCAGGCGTGACGTGGTGGACATGCGTTCGTACTCTCGACTCAACAAAGGGTCAATAAATACATTACTCACGGTTATCGATGTGTTGAGCAAGTAGCGTGGCCGTACCGCTCAAGAGAAGAGCGGAAACGAAATTTCCGAAACGATCGCAAAGTTATTGGAAACGATAAAAGATGTCCGAAAATTTTCAGACGCGACAAGAGAAAAGAATTTAGCAACCTCGAGTGTGCAGAACTCATGAGAAACACAACATTTATCATTACTCGACAAATAATTCCGTTATGAAAGCCTCAGTCGTGGAACGGACTTCAAATCGTACTTTAAAAAATGGTAACAATATGTGGAAATGTTTACGTTGAATGGAATATTATAAATGGATCGATCGAAACTTATCTCCGACTCGTTGCAAGAGTCAATACGCGGAAAACATCGCCCAGGATGCGGTAATGAGACCTGTCGACGTCACTCCGACGATCGCCGAAAAACTTTTAAAAATACGTGTAATACAACGTAAAAATTAGCGGTTCCTGCCAAAATTTTAAAGTGGCGATTCGTTACGCGTGAGCAAATACAAGACCTCCTTGAAAAAGGTTTTCACACCAAATTGACGACCGAAGTTTTTAAAGTTAATCGAGGTGCAGAAAACTAATCCGCCGACATTCATACTCGAAGATTTCGCGGGGAAATCCCGTCGCTGGAGGATTCTTACGAATACGAGTTACAACGCGTCGCCAATCCCGACGTATATCTCGCGGAAAAAATTACAAAAAAAGGTTGACGAGGTTTACGTTGAAATGGTTGGGAATGGATAAATCATACAACTCTTGGATACATAAAAAATAATGTGTTTGTAAAACATTTATTGAAACATATAATAGCGTATATAAAATTTTAAAATATAAAAAATATATAATATAGAATGTACAAAATATATTCATTGAGTTATGTACAAAATATACACATAAAGTAAAAAATATATACATTTTATTACAACGGTATCTGATAATGTCCCCACGGTAGCGTATCGGTGATATCGGTACGAATATACGCTTGGTCGTCGTACGGACTCAGAGCAATTCTTCGTCTAGCGAATCGTGTTACTTTGGTGTAATTTCGATTGATTACACGACTCTGACGCGTGCATTTCATCTCTTCGTTCAAGCACCGCGTGTAATCGCTCAAACGTTATCGTTCTCGCAACAACGTTGCTTTTGACCATCTGAACTTTCTCCGTAATCCCTTGTTCCCATTCACTTCGTAACGCGTACAATCTTTGCTCCTGAGCCGCGAGCGAATTCCGTCATTATGGCACCGTTATTTCGTCTTCATCAGACCCGGCACACCTTTTTATTAGAAGCGTATACCGTACGCATTAGTTCCGACCGCATAATCCTCGTATCGAATCTACAATTGTCACGGCTTCATACTTCTTCATAGCACATTCGCACACTCGATTGTGAATATATGAGACCTGGTTCCGTATCGGGTACCATTCCCGACATTTGTCGCGATAACATTGACCCATATACTCGGGATGAAATTCGTACAAACATGTTTGGATATGTCGAGGATGCACATACCCACGTAAATTCGCTTATGTAGAATTTCACTCGAGTTTACGCAATTCCACAGCGATTAAGTTTCCGAAAAAACACTTCTGCTGTGGGAAATTTTGGTTTCGCGATCATCGCCTCTGCGCACCGTACCGACCGTCCCACTTGTTAAATAATTTTAACAATCGACACGATGTCCACACTTTTCCATCGTTTTAAACCAACACCGCATTATTTACATTGATTTGTTATAAATTTTTATTTCGAAAATCAATTTTTAGCCAATGTTTGAAATGTGTATTTATTCTATAAATTTTGAAGGCCAGGGAGATTGTGAAAACCACTGTAAAGTTCGAAAGTATTTTTGTTACAACGAAGGCCGTGCCGCGTACACTGCTGCAGGTTGCGAGTGTTATCACAGTAAGCCTTCTTACGTATAACGTTGCAAGTAGCTTGAATTTCTCGCTTGCCAGGTGGTTTGTCGCGTGTCGGCCAAAACACGTAGGTCAGTGTGCGCATCGTGAAGATGTTGCGGTACCGAGGTTCCACTTCAAGGATATAGCCCGTAGGCGACATCTAGCGCGATGGATGATACGTCAAAATTTGACCACATTCGTCGACCCATCGAGAAATCAGCATAAAGGGCAACGGTGAACAATTGCCCATCCGTACAAATTATTTACATCAAAGTACATTAGTATGATGATGGTTTCGATGGATCGTACGTACTCCAGTATTGTTATTAGCGCGAGCGTATTCTACAGCCGAAACATTGGCTCAGACCGCCGTGCGTATACCCGTTCGATAAACATTAACATGTCGATTCTATAAGCAACTCGAAACGTTGATTTGTATTGCTTCAACATTGGCGTCCCCACGTTATTTCCGGCGAGAGTTAATTAATTACCGGCGGCCGGTTCGAGTCCGTTAAACTTGTCGATACTTATCTTCGAAAGTTTTCGAAAAATGTCGGCTAAATAACAAGACACAATTTTGGGACAAGTCGCTATATTTCACCTAGCGTCCGAAGGAGAATTGCCGTCAGACGTCTCGGCGGTGCGCGTAACGCTCCGGATACAGTTTCAAAAACACAACCAGTCAAGGATACTATAAAACGAATTTCGCGGCGATGGTAAAACACGTAATCATGCAACCTGTCGACGGAATCGATGTAATTCGTAACGGAATACACCTTTTCGCGTTCCAAATTGAAATTTTTCCTGTTTGATAAATTTTGGAAATTCCGATTTTAAAATTTTTGAGTTTTCTTTGTCCAAAAATGATGCCAATTTATCGAAACTTGATGCGAGAAATTTTGTAATGAATCAATGAAACGTAATTTTTATTTGATTTTTTGATTCTTCTTTTTTTAAGAATCAAACAATTTTGGTAAACGAAATAATATTTTTCCTTGGTTATCGGTAATAACTCGATTTTTTTCCCTTCGAACGCTGTGGCTATTTCCTCGATGATAAAATGAGAATCGTAACCGGACCACACTTGGTGAAAACACTATCTTGGAATGCAAAAAAGATCTTTAATATTTAGATTACAATTTGACGTGTGCCGAACCCTGTACCGGCCCAGTCAGATGGCAATGTTCGCGAACGCGTGTATCGTCTTGCGCGAAAAAAAACGGCTTTTTCTCATAATTATGACAACGAGTGGCGCTAATGGAATTTCCTCCCACTCTTTCGAACGTTAATTTACCATGGGGACAATTTGTTTTTAAAAATATTCTTAACGCGAATTGCTAAATTTTTAAGGTTCTTCGGCGAAAACCATGTTAACAATCGGCGCTACACGCGAAATGATACGCTGAATAATGAGTCGTCGTACGAAACAATGTACATATAAGCTAAACTAAATACCCGATGATGTTGATGTAATTTTTTCCTTCTTCCTTCTTGGTTAGAAGCATTCCAAGTCGGCGTAGACAAAACGAATGGGAAGCCGCTCCTTCGATTAGGGGTTGCTGATCTCGAGCCACTTTGTCCTTGTCGCTCGCAATCGGACAGCGCAGTCGTTTAGCTTTCCGCAGTCGTATCGACTGCAACTTGTCGTCTGAACCAAAATAATAAAGGCCATCTGTAAAAGAAAAAACAATTTTTATTCAATAAGATTTTATATAAATTATAATTTTCAATAATATAAAATAAACTTACCGATCACGATATATCTTTTGACCATTGTGTTTGCTTCAATTGCGAGCTCACGAGCCGGATAAATTCTTGGATCCAAGCGAAATGTCCCACGCTGTTGCGTCCTTCAGTGTAAGCAAGCAGGTTCACAGAGGTGTACAGCATGCTTGTCCCCCCGTTTCTGCTGCGACAAGACGTATTGGGACAATGTTTTTTGTCTTCGATTGTCGTACACATTGATTGAAATGTTTATTTGCAAGTTCAAAAATTTCTTAATTTTGATTACAGTCACTGGAAAAACTCAATGTCCCGGAGATTTCAGCACTGTCGCGTAATGCGGGTACGATGATTCCCGTTCTGCATGACTTTCGGCGGGATACAGAGCGGCGAATCCAACCTGCCCACGCGAAACACGCTTGTCCTTTGATTAACCACCGCTATCTTCATCAAATAATCTCCCCGCGGTAACTTGTGTGACATCCCGCGCGCATGGGATTGTACTTGTTAATATTAACAGTCAAGTTCCAGTATTCGCGACAATGCCCACCCGCTATCGCCATTCCTAAACTCTCCAGAGACGCTGGTTGGACTCGATACGGCTGTTCGTACCACTCGCATAAATCAGATGTGGCGAAGAGTTCATAGTTTCTCGTATTCACACTTTTTTCGCGTGTTTAATCACCCGACACAATTCGCCGTTGAATAATAGTGTCCTTTTACAACAAATTGTGTTTTTTAGAGCGTTCTGCACATGTTCCAACACAAATGTCTTTAGCGTCAATTCGAGAAATTGGCGCCGGTTTCGATGTGAATTATATTTATCACCTGCACCAGTCGATACGCGACTCTCGAACGCCGTATCAATTTCGCGCCACACAACAAGTGCATTTGACGCGCACTACATCCGGCCCGCGTGTAACGAAACGTCCACGTACCGAATTTTTCAAAACCTTCGAGGCGCGGAATCTGAGGCAAGTCAGTGATTGTCCGATATCCGATCGATAATCGCGGCCGTTTGATTCGACTTTTGCTCTTCCAGCGACTCGATGTACTCGTCGCATCGTTGCTACCCACACAATGTAGTTTTCCAAACGAATTCAAGCAAAAGCGGATTGTCTCGCAAAATTTTGCTCCTCCATATTGTTAATGCACACTTGCAAAACTTTAAGCGTTTATAAATGATAGGTCTGATGCACTTTAAGCTTACTGGGTGGGGTGCGCCTCTCTAGTCATGATTTTATATACCGTCTCAATCATTGTTTTAATCAATCGAACATTCTAGAACCGATTTCATCTTACAAAAATTTCCCCGTAGTAACCGTGTGCAATGTGGCCTTGAATAATTTCCACGTTTTGTCACGTACATTGAAAAAATCTAACGTGATTGCATCAGGGGCAAACCGTACATCGGCGCTCGATTATTAGCCTTTCAGCTAAATCTTTGTCTAGGGATGATACACATTTTAACCCTTGGCGGTTATTTTTTCACTATTTTGTCACGTACATTTGAATTTTAACGTTTGCATCAGGCCGCAGCCGTAACATCGGCGCTCTGATTTTTTGCAAAATTCACAGCTTAAATCTTAGTTTCGATGCAGATCTTTTAACGCTTGAAAATTTCCCGTTTGTCACGTACAATATTGATAATTTTTGACGTGATTGTATCAGGAGCAGCCGTACATCGGCCGCTCGATTTTAGCAAATTCAGCTAAAATCTTTGTTCGAAGATGATGATGTCATCGCAGCCGTACATGGCGCGACAAATTTTTGGAGGAAAATTAAAATGTTGGTGTCAGCAATAATCCCTCTACATCACAATTGGGGATACTATTTGAAATGATATTGTTTCTATACATTGCATATTGCATCAATCGCGTGTGTGAAAGGTTCGCACCGCTGGAGAATATGAATTTCTACGTTCCGATTCGAAACGGTAAACTAGCTGTGTAAAAAGCAGAAATGCGACACGTAAGTTTAAAATCGTTTAAACATTTTTTACTTATTGATTTTTAATATGTTGTCTAAATATTTATATTTTTATAGTATTCAGGCTCGTCGTGCGGCCTGCATACTTGGAAGAAGGTACGCTCTAAACCCCGACGTCGTACAAGTATTGTGGACATTGGAATTAAGCGTTTGGAGTGTATCGTACGTGGAGCTGATTCTCGGTGATAATCGAGCAATCAAATAGTGTTACCCTTTTCAACGTGGAATTTGTTTGATGCGGAAGCAAAGCAGACGTTGAACAATTTCTACAATCGACTGTTCCCCGCATTAAGAATTGGAGTATTTAACGAATTGAAAATGTATCAATCGAAATGGTAAAACTTGCATTATGGCGAAAATTCTTTTTTGTAGCATGGAAACCGAAACCATTATTACATTTATTTAATTTGAAAATTGTATCGATCATATGCACAATTGGTTTATGCGAAGAATACGTATCTCGTAAATGAAAATTTAAACAATTTGACTGTAATTAAACGTAATAATATTAACTACTTGTATGCGATGCTGTAAAAACGATACGTGAGAGTGATGTCTTTGACAGCGAATCATTGATCGATTGCCGAATTATTAACATGTGCTGTAAATGAATATTCTTTACGATGCCGTGCAATAATAATTATTTTTTTAATTCCATTATGAATTTTAATTTTTTTCCTTACATACTGAATAAAATAGTCGACAATTTTTCTAACACGCTCCGCCAAAGATGTAGAGAAATGCTGAGGGTAGATGGACGCGATGCTCTAATTGGAGATGAGACGCGAGATATTAAAAAGATATATAATGAAGAGGAGTCTGGCGCATTAGAAATTATTTCGTTGTTCTTTGGGTTTCGTTATCTTTGGTGTTACATTCAGTGCAATGGCCGAAGAGACGTAATCAATCATCGACGATGAAGATATGGATGTTATATCGTCGATGAGAACAATTGAGAAATTATTATCATTGATGGATGAAGATAATCAAATGGGTATTGATGATGATGATAAACCATATGGATAATTGGCAATCTAGCAGATGAGGATGGGTCTGATAATTGAAATAGAACCCTTGACAGACAGTGCCTTCGATATGACAATAGTGATATGGTGATGAACTAGTAAACAACACAGAAACAGCGACATTTAGACTTAAACCCGATAATTACGATTTGGCGAGCCAGATATTGTTGCATTTTCCTATTTTTACATAGAAATGATCGGATAATTGTGCGATTGCTTTTGAGTCTATCA
>NW_020229321.1:161738-295516 GCF_003227725.1 Camponotus floridanus
AAACGTATATTTTCCGAGATATTTGGGGTTTCCACACTTTTGGTAGACCCTGTATATATATATACAGGGTGTCCCATTTTAATGCCCCACCCCAAATAACTTTCTTATTTTTAATTTTAGAAAAAGATGTTTCAGACAAAAGTTGTATGATTTCGAGGGGGACATAAGATGGTACCATTAATTTGATCTTGAAGAGTCACATGAAGGTTACGTGAAGATCATTTTCAATTTCTTAAATGGAACATCCTATATATTTTTGCATATCTTGTAGCTTATCTCGAGAGCTTTCCAAAACACTATAAATAAACATTTTTTCATCAAGTACGTTTCGAGTAATGAGGCTTGAAATCATTTCTTAATTTTACATAAACCATAAAATATCTTGTAAAATATTCATTTTTTGATTATCTTACCTTAATACTTTATGTACAAAATAATGAGAGAAATCCATTGGTGCAAAGAAAACATACAGTTGTTTTTAAGAAAAAAATATGTAATTTGCAATTAACAATTCCATATTTTTTCTTAAAAACAACTGTATGTTTTCTTTACACCAATTGATTTCTCTCATTATTTTGTACATAAAAGTATTAAGGTAAGATAATCAAAAAATGAATATTTTACAAGATATTTTATGGTTTATGTAAAATTAAGAAATGATTTCAAGCCTCATTACTCGAAACGTACTTGATGAAAAAATGTTTATTTATAGTGTTTTGGAAAGCTCTCGAGATAAGCTACAAGAATATGCAAAAATATATAGGGTGTTCCATTTAAGAAATTGAAAATGATCTTCACGTAACCTTCATGTGACTCTTCAAGATCAAATTAATGGTACCATCTTATGTCCCCCTCGAAATCATACAACTTTTGTCTGAAACATCTTTTTTCTAAAATTAAAAATAAGAAAGTTATTTGGGGTGGGGCATTAAAATGGGACACCCTGTATATATATATATATATATATATATATATATATATATATATATATATATACAGGGTCTACCAAAAGTGTGGAAACCCCTAAATATCTCGGAAAATATACGTTTTACAGAAAAGTGTTTCCAACAAAAGTTGTAGGGTTTAAGAAGATCTATATACTGATTCTATCAGTTTGACCTTGGATGGCGTCGTCAAGGTCAGGTCAAGGTCACATTGACTTTTTTAAATGACACCCCCTACATTTGATTGCATATTCTTATAGCTTAATTCAAGAGCTTTCCAAAACACTATAATAATGTTCATTTTTATTAAGTACTTTGCGAGTTATGAGGGTTGAAATAATTTCTTAATTTTACATAAACCATAAAATATCTAGTAAACCATTCATTTTTCGATTATCTTACCTTCATACTTTTATGTACAAATTAATGAGAGGAATCAATTGGTGTAAAGAAAACACATAGTTGTTTCTAAGAAAAATATGTAATTTGCAATTAACAATTCCATATTTTTTCTTAAAAACAACTGTATGTTTTCTTTACACCAATTGATTCCTTTCATTATTTTGTACATAAAAGTATGAAGGTAAGATAATCGAAAAATGAATGGTTTACTAGATATTTTATGGTTTATGTAAAATTAAGAAATTATTTCAACCCTCATAACTCGCAAAGTACTTAATAAAAATGAACATTATTATAGTGTTTTGGAAAGCTCTTGAATTAAGCTATAAGAATATGCAATCAAATGTAGGGGTGTCATTTAAAAAAGTCAATGTGACCTTGACCTGACCTTGACGACGCCATCCAAGGTCAAACTGATAGAATCAGTATATAGATCTTCTTAAACCCTACAACTTTTGTTGGAAACACTTTTCTGTAAAACGTATATTTTCCGAGATATTTAGGGGTTTCCACACTTTTGGTAGACCCTGTATACATAAATAACAAAGATGCAAAGCATATGCATATGAATATTACTAATAATTATTCAATTATTAAGGTCTATTAATTTAGCATTTATTATGTATACATTATAAATAATTTTTCTTTTAAATAAATAAATTTATTAAATAAAAAGAATAAATGCACACATACGTATATGCATATATATATATATATTTATGCATATATATATGTATCTTTATTAAAAGAATAAAATTATTGAAATAAAATTATTGCATGCAATTATTGAATGCGAAATTATAAAGTATAAGAATAGTATTTACCGAGTGACTCAGTTATCTCCCCTATTGTTCTCTTATCTCCCCTTCATCCGGTGCAGCTGCGCTCCGAGCTTATCTCCCCTTCATCCAGTCGCCGCAGTTCCTTTCTTTGTCCGCTGTGACAGATTAAAATAATATTATAATTTCGAACTCCTAGCGTTAATAATTATTATTCTTCATTATAAAATTATTATTTTATGATCAACAATTATTACCAACAATTTATAATTATATTATGCAATTAATCTTTTATAAAATTATGTTAAACACATTATTTTTGTTAATAACAATGTAATTACAATGATTTGAAGCACCGGAATTTGACGATATTATTAATAATTATTTTTTATATTATTACACAATAGTTAATGATTACTTTTAAACAAAGCATTTTACAAAGATTATTCATGTCTTAAATGATAAAGAAAAATTCACTGATTCAAAATATATAAATATATATATTGCAAAAATTCTGGAAGCTAATAAATTATTGTAAAAAGACTTACCGTTATATGAACGATGTCTCGACGCACAAGCACAACTGACAGCTCCGCGGTCCCCCACTACGTACCGCGCGCCCACTACGTCATAGCGCGCTTGAAGAAGAGAGACAGCACTAGCGACGGAACAGCCAATGCGCTTTTCTTACCACCTCCAACGCCTGCTTCTTACCATCTCCAACGCCTGGAACAGAAGTGGGAATCGACAGTATTTCAAGGAGTGAACCACAGACCGCAGTCGCTAGTTACAGTCCACAGAGAGTAGTTGCAAGTTGCATGCGCCGTCTTGTGCGCGCTTTTCATTCAGTCAGTCATTAGCAGTCAAGCTTACCGGACACATACATAATAAGAACTTAGTCGCGATTTTTATTTTTCTTTTGAGACTTAGTCTCTAGATATAATAGAATTTTATAACCAATAATATTCAAATAAAAGTGATTTTTACTCACCATCTTCGATCTTCTGCCAACTTCTTGAATCGCCCTGTCACTTCTCCAAATCTCCACCGAGGTAGAGCAGTTTTGAGAAAGAACAGCGGTCCTCTCGTACATCTGCGAACTCCATCAACCGGTAAGTAATAAAAATTCAATAATTAATTAATTATTTCTTTAATAATTCAACTTTAATCTTGCATGACAACTCAACTATTCTTGCTACTTTTATAATTTTTCCTGAATCATACCTTATCATTGCACAGACTTTTAGTTTTTTGTGATTGAAATTCCAATTTCAACCGGTCCTCAGTATTAAATACTTAGAGCGTAGCGCCGTTCTGGTCAGTCACTTGATGTGCATTGGGTAGCATACTACTCCTCTGCCGTTTTCATAAAAAGATTCTTTTGAAGAATTTCTTTATGGATTCTGAGCCGCTGTGACGGGACGTCTTGCACATCGATACTTGACCTCGAATGAAAGACTGGCTCTTAGAGGATCTGTCGAAATAATAGATTTTATGCACTGGCTTATAATTTAACTATTAAAATATTCAATTAATTTTATACTTACTTAATATAAGCCAGCCGCTTTTATATTTATGTCATTAAGTGACATAGTCTGTATCCATATATCCCCTCCAGTCTAGACACTTCTGATCGAACCTGAGAATTTTAAACAAAATTAACAATTCGTAATTATCATTCAATATATTTATATACACATTTTAACAATTTTAATACGAAAACATATACTTCAAATATTATGAATATGCCGAACAATTTAATGTATTAAAACTTTATTTCACTATTCTTTTTTATATCATTGGTTCAATATTTAATTCGTATTTTTACTTACCCTGACGCTTTGTCTTCCGAATATCTTACAAACTCCATTTTTCAAACTCAACTATGCTCTCATATTCTTATTAAATCAAACATCCAGCTCATTTATTTTATTTTATTTTCTTAACAGGACATACACACTGAGAGTGTATATTTTTATCTTTTATTAATCTAAATTACTACATCATCGTAAGTAACTATCATACTTAACAAACTACCGTTAACACGCACATTTCCATACTAAAATGAACCACCTTTGTAGATGGTAAATTCACGTAGAGTTGATCAGATAACCAATAGAATCTCGGTTCGCGAAGGACGCGTCCGTAGGCGTGAACAGATTCGTCAACGATTTATAAGGAGTGGCGTAACCATTCCTCGCCAGCTTTTTGTAGATGTCGATGACATCCCTATAGAAATTGAAACCGCAATCAATAACCACGAGGAATCGGAATTCGAGCTATTATTCGCACCTCTCTCTCTGGATCCGTCGGACATTCCAGAAAATCACGAACACGACCCGCTGGAGGAACCCAGCAACGAACTTAACAACGACATAGCGGAAATCGATTCCGACAATCTTAGTGAATGCTCCACAATCATCCTTGATGAAGTAAACTCAGAAATTTTATTCAGCGCATGGGAAAGGAATGCTAAAATTCATTCGTCAAGAGAAATAAATATACAAGTTTCACCGCCATCTACTCCTCAAGACTCTCCCCCATCTTCTCCCGTACTATCACCCTTGGATAAATGCTTTAACAAAACAAAAACGAATTTTCCTTAATCCCACCTAAATTAAAATATTTTTCATTTGGGGCATTCATTCCCTCAGTCGAACCCGTCTCGGAAAGCTCGACTAATACTTGTTTTCCTCATATGACGGGCATTCTGATCGGAAGTGCCCCTCAGCGCCGCAGTGCCAACATTCCTTTTTTGAGTCAAAGCTGTTCTTCCGAAATTTATTATTCTTATTCTCTAACCTCCCTGCTGCAAGTATCATTACCGATCCGTGAAGCAAAGGGCGAAACGATAAACATGCTGTACGATTCCGGATCAACAATTTCTCTAATTAAATTAAAAAATTTGGAGGACGATACACCTATATATGAAAAGAAAATTGCGCTCACAGGAATCAGTGGACATAGGATATATACACTAGGGAAAATGTACGCGACAATTATAATCAACAAACGTGTCATCAAGCATGCATTTTATGTCTTAAAGGATAACATAGCAATAGAGCATGAAGGAATTTTAGGAATAGATTTTCTTAAAAAACAAACGGCAATCTGCGATTACAAACGAAATCAAATAAAAATAAAGGATATTAAAATTGCATCCATGCAGAAAAATAACTCTGAAACCACGTAGCGAAACAATTATCAAAGCAGCTGTAAACCAGAATCTGCGATTACAAACGAAATCGCCTTCAGTAATGCATTTAGTGCAACTGAAATAACCATTATGTCCTTTTATTTTCAGTATAAATGCTTTTGCTGGCGCATCACATATTATCGAATCTATTATACATGGAATATTTTTGTTATTAATAATTATTCCTTCTTTACATAATAGTTTAGCTTCATTCACGAATTTTTGAAGAAATTCATTTGAATCGGTTGGTTTTTCTGTACCATAATAAATACCGATGACAAAAACTTTTTTAAAATCAGCTATGAATCCCAAAATTGGCCAAAATTGGCGTTATAACGACTTTGATAATGGTAATCCATCAATATTTATAGATATTTTAATATTAGTGATATTTCTTGAAATCGATGATATGGCATTTAATATTGATTTTGTCAAACCAAAGTGATAATAATATCCATTACCACAAACATCTGTATCAGTATTGCGAGGAGTATTTACAAGACTTCTTGGATCAGATGGAACATCAAAACTACAATTTTGACATGCATATTGTTTTATAATAATAAGCGTAATGATGAATGTGAAATACATTCTGTAATACATTCTGTAATACATTCTGAAATACATTCTGTCCAATTAGCTAAAAATTTCTTAAAATCAATATTTTGATCTGATTCATTATTCGAATTATTACTTTCTGTAAAATTGTTTGTAAAATCTTGCAAAATTCTAATATTATGATCAGATATTTCAGATTCACTTGTATCATTATCAGATATGAAATTTTCATTTTGAAATTCATTTTCGTTTTGTGATTCATTTTCATGTAGTAATTCATTTTCACTTTGCAATTCATTTTTGTTTTGTAATTCATTTTCATTTTGTAAGTCATTTTTGCAAGACCATGTTGAATTGGACATTGATGGTTTATCAAAGGATTCCATTAAAATTTTTGTTTCCAACTTCGCTAATTTCATTCTATGTGAAGAACTAATTGCACGTTTGCATATAAATTTTCCCCCCGTGACATGTTTTGCATAGATATTATCTAAGATAATAAATTTGAAAAAATTAAAATTTAGGAATAAATCCCAGATAAAATAAATCATCAACCATTACATAGATTAGTCAAATATAATCCAATCTTACATATGTAAGCAATCTGATTGATGGTGTTTGTTTTACATTATATATTACCCTTCCCAAAATTTAATGTAAAGCAAAGTTTTAAGATATATGGATAATTGGAGACACTTCCGATTAGACACAGTACGATTGGACACAACTGGCTTTGATTGGCTAATCGTGCTTGATCGTGCTGGTTACCCTAGGCATTGGTCGATATAATTGGCTGTGTCTAATCGTATATCATTATAATTGTTCTATGTTACACTTTAAAAAAATACTTAAAGAGAGAAACAAGATTCTTTACTTAATTTCTCATAATAAATAAATTATTCTGCATCTTTGAATTTTATAGCAATACTTAAAAGTTTATATATATCTAAAAGCCAGAAAAAATGATTTTTAGGAATTTTATTAAACAAAAATTAGGTAATATATTTAAAATTATGTATATTTTTAAATAAAAAGTTTAATTTAAAAAAAATTTCTAAAAATTATTTTTTTTTTCAGAACTGTAGGTTTATACAGGGTGACCCATTTTAACTTAGGCAGCCAAATAACTCGAAAAATAAGTACACTACGAAAAAATGGTTAGAATCAAAATTTCGTCATTTCGAGGGGGACGTACAATGACGTTAAAATCAGCCCCCCCACCCCTCCCCCTGGGCGGTGAGGGGGGCAAGTTTGAAATCTTAAATGGAACCCCCTATTTTTCATTGCATATTCTTGTAGCTTATCTCGAGAGCTTTCCAAAACATTATAATTAAGTACCTTTTTATTAAGTACTTTTTGAGTTATAAGGCTTGAAATAATTTCTTAATTTTACATAAACCATAAAATATCTAGTAAACCATTCATTTTTCGATTATCTTACCTTACTTTTATGTACAAAATAATGAGAGGAATCAATTGGTGTAAAGAAAACATACAGTTGTTTTTAAGAAAAAATATGGAATTGTTAATTGCAAATTACATATTTTTTCTTAGAAACAACTATGTGTTTTTTTTACACCAATTGATTCCTCTCATTATTTTGTACATAAAAGTATGAAGGTAAGATAATCGAAAAATGAATGGTTTACTAGATATTTTATGGTTTATGTAAAATTAAGAAATTATTTCAAGCCTTATAACTCAAAAAGTACTTAATAAAAAGGTACTTAATTATAATGTTTTGGAAAGCTCTCGAGATAAGCTACAAGAATATGCAATGAAAAATAGGGGGTTCCATTTAAGATTTCAAACTTGCCCCCCTCACCGCCCAGGGGGAGGGGTGGGGGGGCTGATTTTAACGTCATTGTACGTCCCCCTCGAAATGACGAAATTTTGATTCTAACCATTTTTTCGTAGTGTACTTATTTTTCGAGTTATTTGGCTGCCTAAGTTAAAATGGGTCACCCTGTATATCGCCTTAAAATATTTTTTCTCATTTTTCAAAAAAAAAAACTTAGAAAAACGAAATGTAATTAATAAAAACATAATTTTAATGAATATAAAGATGATATTTAGGATAAAATCTTACCATTATTGTGTTGATAATAATTCCAGGACCAATTCCAGTGAATATCTCAATTGCTTGTAATACAGTTTTCAGTATATATATACAGTTGCCACGACTCGCATCAAAAAAAGCTTTCAAAAGTTAATGTTTCAGATGTGATGCATATCAACTGCATTACACTTAAATAATCCACAGGAATTTCTATGATAAAATGAAACAAAAATCTATTTTAGAAAAGATGAAAATAATGATGTATTTTTAAGATTAATATGTTATTTTATTATAGCTGTGTTCCGATATAATTGCCAGTACATTGAAATTTATAGTACGTAACGTAAAAACTATTAATTTCAGTATAATGGCAGTTATATCGGGAAACACTGCTTATAATTAATAGAAACATAATTGTTATGAATATAAAAATAAAATATTGTTAGCAATTTATTACAAACAGGCGCGAATAACGGCCACGTATGTTTATGTCGTGTATGTTTATATTATTTTTATATTTTTGGTCGAGGACACGTTTGTCGGAGGAAAGCGTGGCAAAGCGTGTCTTCGCCCTATTGGTCGCGTTCGAGAATCCGGGAGACGAGGATCGCCGTATATATATGGCAATCGAGCGATTTTGAGGTCGTCGCGAGATATATACCGAGAAATAAATAAACGCCGCCTGATGATTCCATTATAGGAGAATAAGTAAGAATATAATAGCTCTCGTATCAAAAATAAAGTCTCTAAGTTCTCTTCACCTCTCCCAGAGAAGCGGCCGTGAATCGGCAGTTTCGAGCGCGTGTGAAATTGATAGCGGGTTCGTGAAAAATTGCTAACAGTTTATCAGAAGTGGGATTCGAATCTGTGTGCCGGTCGTTCGGAAAGGAAGAAGAAGAAGGAAGCAGTATGAATGTTCCGCGAGGTGCTGAATTTACAGTGATGGAATTAAAGAAGGGATTGCCGATCGGAGGAACGAAGGCCGAGCTAATGCAGAGGCTGATGGAGAAAGATCCAAGCGCGTGGACGATGATGTGCGAGCGGCGGGAGGCGTCGCGGCCGAGTGGCGCGCGGGATGCGGACCGCGCGGAGGATGCTGGTGTGATGGAGGACGAGATGGAGCGGATTGACATGGGGAGAGAGGATCGTGGATCGGAGGATTTTAAGCGCGTGGAATTGGTTTTGTTGTGGAGAGAGAGAGAACTGTGGGAGAGAGAGAGAGACGGTTGTGGGCGAGAGAGAGCGAGCTGGCCCGCGGCGCGTCGGATGCGTCAACGGAGGCGTCTGGCGGCGGTGGTGTCGGGCGTTAGAGAGCTGTTGCCAGAATTTGACGCAGAAGACAATACCTTCCGGAGATGGAAAAATCAGCTCGAGCTTTTGCGGAACACTTATCGCCTCGACGAGAACGCCACGAGAGTTTTGATTGGTTTCCGGTTAAAGGGGCGTGCAGCGGCTTGGTTTTATTCGCGGACGGAACATTTGACATTGAGCATTGAAGTTCTTTTGAAGGAGATGGGGCAAATGTTCGATTTGCGCCCCGGGAAATTGGCACTTCGGAGGAAGTTTGAGGCTCGCCTCTGGAGAGGTGACGAGCCGTTTTGTGACTATTATCACGAGAAGGTGATTTTAGCTAATCGCGTTCCCGTAGCAGAGGACGAGCTGCTCGATTATCTAATCGAGGATATATCAAATGTACAATTAAGAAACCAGGCGCGCCTCATGAAATTCCAGTCAAAGGCCAAGCTATTGGAGGCCTTCGAAAGTGTCACGGCCGAACGAGAGGACAGAAGGACGAGAGTTGGATGGACCAGAAATACAAGGTGGAGAGATGGCGCGAGGACAGTTGTTGGCGGAAAGGAAGTACCACCTGCGGGAGCGAAGCCGACGGAAAGTCGGAGGGTCGAGCGTGCAGCGACCGAGGGGCCATCGTCGGGAGCGAGACGGTGTTATCGATGCGGCGAAGCTGGGCATATTGCCGTAAGGTGCGGACGGCCACCAGCGGGGAAGGCGTGTTATGTCTGCGGATCGCCGGAGCATTTGGCCCCGGGATGTCCTAAAAGAGTGCGGCCGACGACGGCGGGAGCAGCGGCTGCATCGACAGAGATTGCGTTGACGAGCGTAGCGCGGCCTTCACTTCCTGGGCCTTACATTGTAAGCGTGAGTATTTCGGCGGTGAACGAGCGCGAGGGTTACGATCGTGTTGACGACGCGTTGGTTGACTCGGGATCTCCGGTTAGTCTCGTTAAGAATGATATTATTCCGGGTGAGTTGTGCTTGCCTCTTGAAAACGACGCTGATCAATTTTGCGGAATTAATGGTTCGCGATTGCGTATAATTGGTACTTTTGATGGTTATGTAACAATTAAAAACGCCCTTATTAAAAATAAAGTTTTATACTGTCCCGGATGATACCATGACCTTCAATATCCTCTTGGATAGAGATTTCCTGATCTGCCCGTCGATTCGCGTCACGCTGGGGAAAACCATTGAGGTCATTGCGGTCGACGGAGAAGACGCTATCGGTGAGATAATGGCGATCGAGAGCCGAGACGTTTCTTTTAGTTTGCGTGACGAGTTGAATATCGGTGCGGCTGTTAGCGAGGAGAACAGCGAGAAAATTTGCGAAGCGTATCGTTCGTGTTATTTCGCGGGTTTGCGGGGAGAGAGCTGCGCGCCTGATTTCGAGATGGTTATCGCATTAAAACATGAGCAACGATAAGTTCGCGCCCGCGTAGACTGTCCTTCGCAGACAAGGAGGCTTTGCGTGGTATACTGGATGAGCTCTTGGCCGAGGGAGTTATACGGCCTAATGAGTCGCCATATGCGAGCCCGATCGTACTTACAAAGAAGAAAGACGGAAGTCTTCGGTTATACAAGGTGACCCATTTTAACTTAGGCAGCCAAATAACTCGAAAAATAAGCACACTACGAAAAAATGGTTAGAATCAAAATTTCGTCATTTCGAGGGGGACGTACAATGACGTTAAAATCAGCCCCCCCACTCCTCTCCCTGGGCGGTGAGGGGGGGCAAGTTTGAAATCTTAAATGGGAACCCCTATTTTTCATTGCATATTCTTGTAGCTTATCTCGAGAACTTTCCAAAACACTATAATTAAGTACCTTTTTATTAAGTACTTTTTGAGTTATAAGGCTAGAAATAATTTCTTAATTTTACATAAACCATAAAATATCTAGTAAACCATTCATTTTTCGATTATCTTACCTTCATACTTTTATGTACAAAATAATGAGAGGAATCAATTGGTGTAAAGAAAACACATAGTTGTTTCTAAGAAAAAATATGTAATTTGCAATTAACAATTCCATATTTTTTCTTAAAAACAACTGTATGTTTACACGTAGTACACGTCATTCGTGACGCCGCTGGGGCAATTTGAATACCTGCGCATGCCGTTCGGGTTGACGAATGCTCCACGCGTATTCCAGCGTTTCATCCATTCCGTGCTTATGCCGCTGATACGAGAGAATAAAGTATTACTGTACTTAGATGACATTCTAGTCGCGACGGAAGGCATGAGCGAGCATATTGCGATTTTTAGAGAGATTTTTGAATTGTCCGGCCGGTACCGTTTACAGTTCCGTCTTGATAAATGTTATTTCGCGCAAACAGAAATAAAATACTTAGGCTATTGCATCAACCAATATGGTATCCGTCCGAGCGATGAAAATATTGAAGCGATACTGAATTTTCCAGTCCCGCGTAACGCGAGGGAAGTCCAGCGATTTGTTGGCTTGGCGAGCTATTTCCGCCGATTCATTCCCAGATTTTCAATATTAGCCAAGCCTTTGTATGATTTGATAAAAAAGAACGCGGTCTTCAAATTTGGAGCGTCGGAGAACGCGGCAGTTGAGACGCTCAAGAATTGTCTAATGGTCCGGTGTTAGCCATATATTCCCCACAGGCTGAGACAGAGCTGCATTGTGACGCGAGTATTAGCGGCTTCGGCGGGATTCTGCTTCAGAGGCAAAACGACGGAACGTGGCGGTCGATCTCATTTTGGAGTTAGAGAACGACGCCGGCCGAGTCGAAGTATCACAGCTTCGAGTTGGAGTGCCTCGCGGTCGTATACGCTATAAAACGATTCCATATTTACCTTGCGGGACGAAGATTTAGAGTCGTGACCGATTGCGATAGTTTTCGGCTTACATTAAATAAAAAGGACGTAAACCTTCGAATTTCGCGCTGGGCTCTCTTCCTGCAGAATTATGATTGCGAAATCGTTCACCGCCCGGGAAAGCGCATGGGTCATGTGGATGCGCTTAGCCGTTGCCATAGCGTACTTGTATTGGAGGGCGATAGTTTTGAGCGCACATTATCTATTTGTCAAGGCCGCGATAATGAAAATTCGTAATAAACTGGAACAAAGTGATGTAAAGTATTACGAGCTGCGTGACGGACTAGTATATCGAAAGGATAGAAATAAGAAACTGTTATTTTACATACCACGATCCATGGAAAACAATGTAATTAGGACTTGCCACGATGAGTTGGGGCATGTAGGCGTTGACAAGGTCGTCGATAACATTATTAAAGTCTATTTGGTTTCCGCGCGTTCGAGAAAAAGTTAAAGAATACATTTCTAACTGTTTGCGCTGTATCGAATTCTCGCCGATGAGCGGTAAAGCAGAGGGGTATTTACATAATATTCCGAAAGAAAGCTTACCCTTCGCAGCTATTCATGTTGATCATTTGGGGCCGTTGGAAAAAACGGGGAAGGGTTATTGTTATCTACTCGTCATCATCGATGCTTTTACTAAGTTTATTAGGCTTTATCCGTGCAAATCGACTACGGCGGAGGAAGTAGTCCGGCATTTAAGTGATTATTTCCGCTCATATAGTCGACCAAAGCGCTTGATCTCGGATCGAGGCGCGTGTTTTACGTCAGAGACATTCAAGAAATTTTTAGAATCCGCGTCGATTGACCGCGTTTTGATTGCGGTCGGAACCGAGAGCCAACGGGCAGGTTGAAAGATATAATCGCGTGATAACGCCAATACTGGCAAAACTAAGTGAGACACCCGCTAAATGGGACCGAGTTTTGGAAAACGTTGAATATTCTTTAAATAATACAGTATGTCGTACAACCAATGAAACTCCTGCTTGTTTGCTGTTCGGACTCGAACAGAGAGGTAAATCGAGCGATTTATTGCGCGATCTTATTCGGCTTGATGTGGATCCGGAGCGCGATTTCAACCAACTTCGACGCAACGCTGAGATAAATACACAGAAATTTCAACAACAGAGCGCCACACGATACAATTTGCGGCGAAAGGCAGCACGTGAATATAAGCCGGGCGATTATGTTGAGATTAAGAATGTAGAAACTACAACCGGAATAAATAAAAAACTCGTACCAAGGTTCAAAGGCCCATACATAGTGAAAAAGGCGCTTGATTACGACCGATATGTCGTCGAGGACGTGGACGGATTTCAGCTAACACAGCAACCTTATAGCGGCGTAGTGGCGCCCGATCAGATGCGCCCTTACATAAAATTATAAATTGCTCATTTTGGTTACGACCATATGTTAAATATGTATGCGTGTATAACGTTCAATTTTTTGTATTTATTATATTCTTGATTTTTTTTATGTAGACTATAGGCTGGGATGGCCTTACGTCAGAATGGCCGAACTGTTAGCGATTTATTACAAACAGGCGCGAATAACGGCCACGTATGTTTATATTATTTTTATATTTTTGGTCGAGGACACGTTTGTTGAAGGAAAGCGTGGCAAAGCGTGACTTCGCCCTATTGGTCGCGTTCGAGAATCCGGGAGACGAGGATCGCCGTATATACAGGGTGGACCATTTTAATCTATAATGGAAAATATCTCGGAATGTTGGTGAGATACAACAAAATGTTTCAGACAAAAGTTGTATGGTTTCTAGGGGGACATAAGATGATACCATTGGTTTGACCTTGAAGAGTTATTTGAAGGTCACATGACGGTCACCTTCAATTTTTTAAATGGAACCTACATTTTCTCATTACATATTCTTGTAGCTTATCTCGAGAGCTTTCCAAAACACTATAATAAAATATTTTTTTATTGAGTACTTTTCGAGTTATGAGGCTTGAAATCATTTCTTAATTTAACATAAACCGTAATATATCTAGTAAAATATTCATTTTTTGATTATCTTGCTTTAATACTTTTATGTACAAAATAATAAGAGAAATCAATTGATATAAAAAAAACACATAATTGTTTCAAAGAAAAAATATGTAATTGTTAATTGCAAATTACATATTTTTTCTTAAAAATAACTATGTGTTTTCTTTATATCAATTGATTCCTCTCATTATTTTGTACATAAAAGTATTAAAGCAAGATAATCGAAAAATGAATATTTTACTAGATATATTACGGTTTATGTTAAATTAAGAAATGATTTCAAGTCTCATAACTCGAAAAGTACTCAATAAAAAAATATTTTATTATAGTGTTTTGGAAAGCTCTCGAGATAAGCTACAAGAATATGTAATGAGAAAATGTAGGTTCCATTTAAGAAATTGAAGGTGACCTTCATGTGACCTTCAAATAACTCTTCAAGGTCAAACCAATGGTATCATCTTATGTCCCCCTAGAAACAACTTTTGTCTGAAACATTTTGTTGTATCTCACCAACATTCCGAGATATTTTCCATTATAGATTAAAATGGTCCACCCTGTATATGGCAATCGAGCGATCTTGAGGTCGTCGCGAGATATATACCGAGAAATAAATAAACGCCGCCTGACGATTCCATTGTAGGAGAATAAGTAAGAATATAAGAGCTCTCGTATTAAAAATAAAGTCTCTAAGTTCTCTTCACCTCTCCCAGAGAAGCGGCCGTGAATCGGCAGTTTCGAGCGCGTGTGAAATTGATAGCGAGTTCGTGAAAAATTGCTAACAATATTTGGGATAATATCTTACCACTATTGTGCTGATAATAATTTCAGGAGCAATTCCAATATCTCAATTGCTTGAAATACAATTTTCAGTTGCCACAACTTGCATCAAAGAAAATTTTTCCTTAAGGTTATATAGCGTTTCAGATGTGATAAACAACGTAACGCTTAAACAATCCGTAGAAATTTCTATAATAAAATGAAACAAAAATCTGTTCAAGAAAAGATACAAATGATGCATTTTTAACAATAATATGTTATTTTATTATAGCTGTGTTTCCTATTAATTATAGGCCGTGTTCCAATATAATTGCCAGTATACCGAAATTTATAGTGTATGTATATAACGTAAATTAATAAGCCTTTAATTAATAAGAACACAATTTTTATGAATATAAAAATAATATATATTTGGATTAATATCTTACCACTATTGTGCCGATAGTAATTCCAGATGCTTGAATATCTCAATTGCCTTCCCATTTAATACACAATTTTCAGTATACAAAAATATACAAATTTTAGTGCTTTATTCACATACATTCGCACCATAAAAGAAATTTTTATTCTCACACGTGCTCACAAGTTAATACTTGCCAGCATATACCGCCATGATACCTTCTCAAAGCTTCTCGAAGGTGCTTTTTAAGCATGCGCGTTTGCTAAATGCATACGCGCAATATAGTCTTAGGCCGAATTTTCACTGAACATGTTACATGTTGCGCATTACGTATCGCGCTTAGTGGGAATTCGGCCTTATGTGACAGATGTGACTCGCTTAGGAATAAGATACATATAAATAATATAGAAGATACGTTAATATTTTATACGAAAATGCGAATAATAATATTTGATGTTATTTTATATGAAAATAACATCAAATATTATTATAAACTATATAGGATGTCCTATATTTTTATTAATACTGTGACGACGCCTTCGCGTCATCACTGTAAATAATCCTGTATATAGTATTGTTCAATTGTTCATTAGTTATAATATATTCTATTATTATTGCTCATTTGTTCATAATTTAGATTATACTGTTCCTGGGTTTATAAAATAAAGACGTTAGCTGTAACAGTTTCCTGCGAGTAAATTCATGACCCTGTGACTCGACGCCTCTGGCACCCACCCGCAATTCCGCCTACGGGCTATCCCACCTAGTCTCACTCCCTCCTCTACACACGCGAGCGTGGGGAACCCTCGAGCCGTATAAAAGCCGGCTCGCGCAACAGACCGATACCTATTCCTCTCCAGTTTCCGACCTGATCAGAACCTCTGGGAATAAGCGAGGTGACTCGAATCCTGACCGTTCTCGCCCGATGGAGACGGGAGTGACCTCTCCGCCGCCTGGGTTTGCCCGGCATTCGGCTTCCTGATCGTTCCCGCCGACGGAGACGGGTGTGACTTCTTCGCCGCCTGGGTTTGCCCGGCATTCGGCTTCCTGACCGTGCACGTCGACGGAGACGGGTTTGACCTCTCCGCCGCCTGGGTTTGCCCGGCACTCGGCCTCCGCGCACCGCCGTGCGGTGAACTCCGCAATCGCGACGCGCTCGCCGATCGAACCGCGACCGACCGCCTAGATTAAGCGTGCCGTAACCTTCCGTAGGCTAAATTAGTAAGATAAGTACTTGCGCACCGTCGTAGGCTAAGCTCACGTAACATAAGTTAGTTGTACTCTCTCATAGGATAAACCGTTTGTAATCTTTCGTAGGCTAAGTTCGTTGCGCTCTCGCGTAGGATAAGACTTAGGATAAACGATTTACAAATAAAAGCTTGTTTGAAATAAAAGAGGACTCGTAAGCTTGACTCTCCTACATACTCCCGAATCCTGGAACCGGCGAGTCAATCCGTGGCAATCGGGATAGGCTGTACCGTTACAGTATGACTAAATTGCAAAAAATACTAACTGTAAAAATATTGTAGAGAATGTTTCAGACAAAACTTTAGTTCCAAGAGAGATACATTAAATAAAAAAACGTAATTGCATATCTCCATTATATCAATACTTATGCTAAAATGTAGACACATCCTTGGGAAATCCTTAGAATATTCCTAGGACATATTATATTTCTAACAATATATAGGTTTATTTATTTTATTTAAACTCTTTAACACTTTTTGTACTTAAAATTAGATAAATGTATATTTAGTAAAATATAAATGTCCTATATAAATATGTACTGGATGTCCGATGGATATTATTCAATTGAATTATATCCAGTGGATATCCAGTACATATTTATAGGATATTTATATTTTATTACAATATTTGACATTTTTGAATTAAATAAAATGCTTAATATGGTTAAAAATGGTCATATATGCAAATAAAAAATATTTTTAATTTTACAACAAAATAGCCCATAAATATCCTAGGATGTCCTGGACATATTCAGGATAATCCTAAGGACATTTTGTGCTATCTGGGATTATTTTATCGCCGAAATAATACTCAATTACTTAACTGATTTGTCAGTTTTCTTACGATCTAACGGTTACGACTAAAATTTTTGTACGTGCGAAGGCCTTTAATCATCTTCTATAATAAGATTTTAAGGCGTAAGACTTAAGAAATTGACCAATCATAGTCTAGTATTCTTTACATACTTGACTGTGATTAATGAATTTCTTAAGTCTTACGCCTTAAAATCTCATTGTAGAAGACGCTTAACACATCGTCTACAATGGCAGTAGGATTAATGGATTAAAGCAATAACTTAAGGAATTGACCAATCACTTTCAAGCATTAAAAGAATAATCGACTGTGATTGGTCAATTTATTGAGTTACAGCTTTAATTCATTAATTCTACTGTCATTGTAGACGATGCTTTAGGATCGTCCACAGTGGCCGTAGCATAAGGTTATAAGGCGTAAGACTTAAGAAATTGACCAATCACAGTCTAATATTAAGAGAATATTCGATTGTGACTGGTCAATTTCTTAAGACTTACGCCTTAAAATCTCATTGTAGAAGACGCTTAAAGGCCATTCTACAGTGGCCGTAGCATAAGGTTGTAAGGCGAAAGACTCAAGAAATTGATCAATCACAGTCAAATATTAAGAGAATACTCGACTGTGATTGGTCAATTTTTTTATTTTTACGCCTTACAACGTTATGCTATGGCCATTGCAGACGAATCTTTAATCCCGATCTACAACAGATAATTTAAGCCCTAAACCTTAAGAAATTGACCAATCACAGCCGAGGATTTTCTTCATAGGACGTGTTCCGAAATTACTACCAATGTACTGCAAATTCTATAGTGCACGTTACGTATATTATATATTTTCAGTGTTGACAGTAAACTGGCAGCAATTTCGGAACACGGCCATACGTGACTTTGATTGGTCAATTTCTTGAGTCTTACGCCTTACAACCTTATGCTACGGCCATTGTAGACCCTTGAAGCGTCGTCTACAATGAGATTTTAAGGAGACTTAAAGCATAAGACTTCAGAAATTGACCAATCACAATCGAATATTCTCTTAATACTTGACTGTAATTGGTCAGTTTCTTAAGTCTTACGCCTTAAGTCTCCTTAAAATCTCATTGAGTATGTTTACACGGCAACGTTTAATCAGGTTTGGTAACAATCGCTGTTGTAACTACTGGTGTTATATGCCGTGTAAATCGTGCTTTATGCCGATGTTATTACACCATTTGTAGTAACGCTACTCCTGGTGAGGAAAAGGAGTAGACTTACAAATCCAACTTTAAGAAGACGTGTAAACGTTACGAGGGTTATAACAATCGTATTACCAACCTAAATAATCAAGTGACGCGTACTAGTATACAAAAACTGCCAATAAGTTAAAGTAAATATGTAATTGCTATGTAATTGCTTGTATTGCTCCTTGCGTGTAAACAAACATCACTTTTAGGGAGTTATGATTGTTACTAAACCTGATTAACGTTGCCGTGTAAACGTACTCATTGTAAACGCTTAAGGCCTTTACACGTACAAAAATTTTAGTAATCGTAAGGTCATAAGACAAATGACCAATCACAGTTAATTATTTTTTTATCGCCGAAAGAATACTCAACTACTCAACCGATTTGTCAGTTTTCTTACGACCTTACGGTTACGACTAAAATTTTTGTACGTGCGAAGGCCTTTAATCATCTATAATGACATTTTAAGGCATATGACTTAAGAAATTGATCAAATCATTGACACGTACTGTACATGTGTTTGTATTATCGTCTAAATAATCGATTTATAGTAAATTTTATATACATAGTTTGTAACGGTGCACTCCGATGCACCGTTCCGAATTCCCGGCAACAACATCGCCGGAAGCTGCCGCCCGGTAGAACACCCGCCGGGCAGAGGCAGGGGCACGGTGCGCCTACATTTTTAATACTTGTCAAAACCGAGGCCGTTGTAAATCCAAAACGGCCGAGAATTGCCGAGCGAAGCCGACGCGGCCCGACCGACCGACCGGCGAAAACCCGCGCTCGGCGCAAACCCGAATCCCTCCGAACGGGCCCGACCGTACCGTACCGCAATTAACCCGTTCGGAAGGAGTAGAACCGCCGCGCGCCGACGCGGGTAATTAGCCGGTATAAAAAGGCCGTGTTTCAGCTAATAGATACATTCTCCTGTTCCGCTCTTAAGCTGTATGCTCAAGAGAATTTACCAGGCACCTAAAATCGGCACTACCGCCCCGATCAAGTAGGTTGAGAGTGCTCAGCCTAAGCCGAGAGTTCTCGCTATCGCGCGGGGTACTGCCTCTATCCGCTCCTCCACATCCCGGCTGGCAAAACCCACGGAAGGTGGAGTTCAGAGCCGCCCCGATCGAGAGTTCTCGAGGCCAGCTGTTCTTAAACGCGATTCCAATTTATCAGCGCGATATTCCAGTTCGCGGAGAGCGCATATTATTTCGCGAAAATAACGTGTTGTTTCTCGGAATCCACCGGCTCTTTCTTCGTACACGGGATTCCCGGAACGACGGGATTCTCCATGCAAGAAACGCGACAAAAACACCGTTATAACAACGCGAGGTCTTCGACCGATACCGAGCGCATATCCGCACGCGTCAAAATAAATAACGTTTTTATACACGCGTATTACACCAGCGAATTATCGAGTTTACGCACCACGATTATATCGGCGCATTCAACCACCTGCATTTTGCACGCGCATTTAAACGTTTATATAGCGAACACGCTCACATTTATATTCGCCACGCAAACAGTTATACACTCGAACACGCTCACATTTATAATCACAGCGAGATACACACTCTACTTGTACACACGCCTTCAATTTGAATAAATACTTTCTTTTCTTTTACATCGCAATTCGCTCACCATTCATTACCCCGAATCCGACGAGTTTATCCGTAATCTAATCTCCGGGAAAAACGGAACGTTACATTGGCGCCCGAACAGGGACAGTTTGCGTGAGCATTTGACAGGCGTAAAAGCGAGTTCTACGGATACTTCAGCATAAAGTCGTGGTTGTATGCGCTCCCGAAGGAGCAACTGGCCGTGCTAGCCGCCGGTTACGGCATAGAGAGCACGAGCACTCTCGACGAAATTCGCCGACGCATGCGGGAGTACGCGGACGCGAATCCGGATGATTTCGCGACCGATCCTCATGACCATGGGGCACCTTCTTTTGCATACCCCCAGGTCACAGTAACGGCCCCTTCCTATCGACCTATCGTTCGCGAGGCACCTATCGACGATACAGCGCCGGCCTTGCCCGATAGTCGAGTGATCAACCAGCTGCGGAAGAGCGGTTGTCATTTCGACGGCCGTGATCCCGCCGCGTTCTTAGAACGCCTGGGCGAGCTCCGCGATAACTATCAAATCACGGCAGAGCAAATTCTGCGCGGGTTATCGGAGTTGCTACGGGGGGATGCCCTTTTATGGTATCGCAACCATCGAGGCAGCTGGCTCACGTGGCAGGACTTCGTTCCGGCTACAGTTCCTGCCCCATCGTTACGTGGCTTCCTTGCGTCGCGAAATCGAGAATAGGCACCAGGGGGCCCACGAGACATTCGCGCAGTACTCCACGGCAATGATGACGCTGATGCGCCGTTTGGGCGGTTTCTCTCCGTTTGAGCAGCTCGAATACTTGTACAGCCATATGCACCCAGAATATAAATTTTATATCCGCAGCGCGGATTTCGGTAGCATCGCCGAGCTACAGGCACGAGCCCACGAGCACGAGGATTTGGTGAAAGAACGGCAGGAGGCCGCGAAGAGGGAGAAGGCCGAAGTAAAGCCCGTGGTGGCCGCCGCGTATAGCAAAACCGAGTGCTGCTGGCGGTGCAAACAACGCGGGCATACCCGCCGCCAGTGCAAGCGGCCAGCGAAGAAATTCTGTTCCCAGTGCGGACGGGACGGGATGCTCACCTCGCAGTGCCACCCACCGGCGGGAAAAGGCAACGGGGCGAGAGGAACACAGGTCGACGCCACTCCCAGCCCCGCATAATTTTTACGTCGCGACTGCATATACGTATTACGATTGGGGATCTGACGTGCGACGCCCTGATCGACTCCGGGTCCGAAACATCGCTCATCAACGACGAGATCGCCGAGACCCTCGGACGACGGGGTTTCAAGGTCATCACCGAAGAGGGCCAGATCCAGCTGGCCGATGACCAGGAAGCCACCACCGCGGAGGCAATCACCTTGCCGGTTGAGGTGTCGGGACGAAAGACCACACACACGTTCGCGATTATGCCGCGTCTCTCCGGTGAAGTTCATCGGAGTAGACCTCCAGGCCAAGTTGCGTCTGGGCACGCCAGCCCCCCCTCGGCACGTGATTCGGGCACGAAGGCGATGTTGCACCACCGGGGGTTTGGCCGGGAAAATCCCCACCGAAAACGAACGCCTACGGGAATTTTTGCACGACGAGCTCGGAAAATTCAGGGAGGTGAGAGGGCCTACGGACCGGGTACAGCATTCTATCCGATTGAGAGACGATACTCCCATCAAACAACGATACCGGCCCCGCAATCCGGCGATGCAGGCGGTGATCGATAACGAGGTAGACGAGATGCTGGCCCGAGGGGTTATCGAACCCTCGCATAGCCCGTAGAGTTCGCCCATCGTCGTCGTAAAAAAGAAAGACAGCCGGCAGCGGTTTTGCATCGATTTCCGACGGGTCAACGAGGTGACCCATAAGGACGCTTACCCGCTGCCGCAAATTACCGCGACTCTAGACAAGTTGAGGGGGGCCCGGTATCTGTCCACCCTGGATTTAAAGGACGGGTATTGGCAGGTGCCGCTGATCCCGGGGAGTCGACCCGTTACCGCTTTCACCATACCGGGTAAAGGGCTCTACCAATTCACGGTTATGCCGTTCGGACTACACTCCGCGTCCGCGACTTTTCAACGACTGTTAGACTCGGTTCTCGGGCCCGAGTTAGAACCGCACGTCTTCGTCTACTTGGACGACATCATCGTAATTAGCCGAACATTTGAAAAACATCTCGAGCTGCTCAGGGAGACTTTCCGCCGTCTACGTGACGCGCGCCTCCGCCTGAACCCGGAGAAGTGCCGTTTTTGTGTGGACCGCCTCATATACCTCGGGCACGTCATCGACCGCGAGGGGATTCGCACCGATCCCGAGAAAATTCGCGCCGTGGCCGGTTGGCCAGAACCACAGACCGTGAAACAGATCCGTCAGTTCGTGGGGATGGCGTCATGGTACAGACGGTTTATCCCGAATTTCTCCACGATCGCCGCGCCGCTCACCCAGTTAACTAAAAAGCACGCACGTGGGGCCCAGAGGAATCCACCGCATTCGATCGTTTAAAACGCGCGCTGATTTCCGCGCCGGTTCTGGCCTGCCCCGATTTCAACCGCCGTTTTTCTCTGCAGACCGATGCTAGCACGACCGGGCTCGGGGCCGTCTTAACGCAACATTTTGAAGAAGGCGAGCGCGTGATCGCCTACGCGAGCCGCACCTTGAATTCAGCCGAACGGAATTACAGTGCGACGGAGCTCGAATGCCTAGCCATCGTCTGGGGCATCCGCCGCATGAAGAGTTACCTCGAGGGTTACTCTTTTACCGTCGTAACCGACCATCAGGCCCTACGATGGCTGCAAAAGATGGAATCACCAACCGGACGCCTCGGACGCTGGGTGTTCGAGCTCCAGCAGTACGATTTCGACGTACGATACCGTCGCGGGGTGTTAAACCGGGTCGCAGACGCACTGTCGCGTCACCCGGCCACCTGCGCCGCCAGACGCCAGGAATGCTCCTGGTACCGCCGCACGCGGGAAGGGGTCCAGAATGACCCCGCCGCGTATCCCGATTACCGCATCCAGGATGGACAGCTGCACCGCCTCATATACCACAGCCTGGACTTCAAGGACAGCCACCCGGACGAGCAGTGGAAACGCTGCATACCCAAGGAGGACCGGAGGAAGGTATTACAGCAATACCACGACGTCTCCACCGCCGGGCATCTGGGCATCGCAAAAACCATCGCCCGGATCACCAAGAGGTATTACTGGCCGGGGATGTTGCGCGAAATTGCTGGTTACGTACGAGTCTGCCAGAACTGCCAGGCCCACAAGGTCGCTCAGCAACGACCGACTGGGGCACTGCACTTTACGTACGTCGGCCGACCCTGGGAACAGCTGGACCTCGTCGGCCCATTGCCACGTTTGCACCAGGGACATACGTGGCTGTTCGTCCTCCAAGACCGTTTCACAAAATGGATAGAGCTTGTGCCGTTGCGCCGAGCTACCGCCGCCGCCGTCACCAAGGCACTGACCGAGCGCATTCTCCTGCGCCACGGCCGACCCGAATCCGTGCTATCGGACAACGGGACACAATTGAGATCCACCCAGCTGGAGGAGCGTCTGCGAACGTGGGATATCCGGCATATCACCATACCGGCTTATTCGCCGCATTGTAATCCGGTCGAGAGAACGAACCGCATCGTCAAGACGATGATCACCCAGTACATCGACAAAGATCATCGAGCCTGGGACGAGCACATACCGGCCTTGCAATTCGCCTATAACACGGCTCTCCACGACGCGACCGGATACACGCCGGCTTTCCTCAATTACGGGCGCGAAATACAAGCTCCGGAAGACACCGACCCGCAGACAGCAGCACCGGACGCGCCTGACGTCATCCGGAACAAGCTCACCGAGGCGTACGAAGTGGTGAAGCTTCATATGGCGCAAGCTTTCCAGCGCCAGAAACGCCATTACGATCTTCGGCGTCGGCCTTAGAAACCGAACGTCGGGGAGTGGGTGTGGAAGCGCGACCACCCTCTTTCTAAGAAAAGCGAAGCGTACAACGCCAAATTGGCGCCCAAGTTCAGCGGGCCATACGAGATCCAAAAAATCGCCTCACCCGTTATAGTGGATCTCAAGAGCAAGAGGGGAAAACGGATAAGGCATGTACACATCCAGGATTTAAAGACGGCTCATCAAAACAACAACAATGTCAACCTTATCCCCCCCAACGAGGACATCGATCACGAGCCTGACACCTCGTTTGTCGATAACGCTCACAACTGAGCCAGACTTCGTTGAAGATGGAGCAAAATTCAGAAATCCTGGACGAGATCACCGCTCTGCTTCGAGAATACGAGGCGAGCAATCTTGCGACGCGGACCGAGGAACCCGCGCCGCCCCGCATTGCCGCACCACCACCGCCGCGGCCACCTCGAGTCGGCACCACCATCCAGCGGTCCGACCGAGTCAACCGGCAGAAGCAGGAGACTCTCCTGACGCCGCCACCACCGCCACCGCAGCGGTCATACGAGAAGCCACCCCGGCCAGTCAACCGAGGGGACGCCCCAGCCGAGCCGCCGACTATCTTGCGACCAATGGGTCCATTGCCGCCACCATCGATCCTCGTTGAGGTCGAGCCAGGGATCACCGTGGAGGTCCCTCATTTCGCGGTATATGTATCGCACCGATACAAGGCGCGAACACTTGCCGGACGGTGGATCATTAGATTCACCCGCGATGGCAGGGTGCGTTACTGCCGCCGCATTCCACCACGCGCGGCTTAATAAATGATGAGAACCGTTTGTTTATTTTCATAAACACAGCCGACGACCAGGCATCCATCCGTCCAACCGACTGACCGACCGAAGCGGATGCCCGATTCGGACATATTTAACATGGGGGGTGATGTAACGGTGCACTCCGATGCACCGTTCCGAATTCCCGGCAACAACATCGCCGGAAGCTGCCGCCCGGTAGAACACCCGCCGGGCAGAGGCAGGGGCGCGGTGCGCCCACATTTTTAATACTTGTCAAAACCGGGGCCGTTGTAAATCCAAAACGGCCGAGAATTGCCGAGCGAAGCTGACGCGGCCCGACCGACCGACCGGCGAAAACCCGCGCTCGGCGCAAACCCGAATCCCTCCGAACGGGCCCGACCGCAATTATGTGTTTTCTTTACACCAATTGATTCTTCTTATTATTTTGTACATAAAAGTATTAAGGTAAAATAATCGAAAAATGAATATTTTACAAGATATTTTACGGTTTATGTAAAATTAAGAAATGATTTCAAGCCTCATAACTTGAAAAGTATTTAATGAAAACTAACATAATTGTAGTGTTTTGGAAAGCTCTTGAGATGAACTACAAGAATATGCAAAAGCATATAAGGTGTTCCATTTAAAAAGTTAGAGCTGACCTTCACGTGACCTTCGGGTGGCTCTTCAAGATTAAACTAATGACACCATCATATGTCCCCCTTGAAACCATATAACTTTTGTCTGAACAATTTTTTTGTATTCGGCTTACCAACGGAGTTATTCAGGTGGCCTGTTTTAGATGCCTCACCCTGTATATATACAGTGATGGGAAAAAGTTCCGGAACGGTCAAATAACTCAGCGAGATTGCATTTTTTGGAAAAATGTTATATACGAAAGTTTTATGATTTTTCCCTATCTATCTAATGATGATATTAATTTTGACCTTGACTATTATTTTGAAGGTCATTTCAAGGTCAAGTTCAATTTTTCAAATGGGAACCACTATTTTTTACCGCGAATTTGGAAAGAGCGGAAAATTTTACGTTCAGGACATGACCTTTTAAATCAGAGTCAAGGTCATTTCAAGGTGAATATTCGAAAATTTCAGGGATGGCAATAGTAACTTAGCGAGGTTTTAACTGCAATTTCAAACATCCTGCAATATGTATGATCAGTCTTTTCTAACAATACCGCCGGCATTAGCATTACCCGAGATGTACCGCGTGGAGGTTGCACGGTCGGGTTTACATCTCTTCGGGGTGCTTTGTTCAGGTGGTTCCCCTTGCCGTCACCTGTGTGTGTGTGTGTGTGTATGTGTGTGTGTGTGTGTGTGTTGTATTTAATGTATTAAGTGTTCAAACTGTTGCCCGTGCACTGCTTGGCAGTGACCCATACGTATGTAAATACTTTCCTGAACATTTCGCAACATTTCTGGTGTGATTGAATTAGAAACATTTATTATCCTTGCTTGCAATTCATTAATATCGGCAGGTTTTTTCTCAAACACTTTACTCCTTAAGTATCCCCAATAAAAGTAGTCCAACGGTGATAAGTCCGGTGATCTGGGCGGCCATTCAATCGATCCTCTTCTACCAATCCATTTATTAGGAAACACTTCATTAAGGTAATCTCGAGTAACTACCGCGAAGTGAGCTGGGGCTCCATCTTGTTGAAACCAAACTTGTTCAAAAGCAGGTCCAAGAATTTCTTGGATACGTGGGACCACTTGCGTTCGTAATAGATGCAGATAATTCTCAGCATTTATGTTCCCTGCGATAAAATACGGCCCAACAATATTTTGTCCAATAATTCCTGCCCAAACATTAAGTTTTTGTGGGTGTTGAGTATGCGAATCTCTCATCCAATGAGGATTAACATCCGCCCAATATCGCATGTTCTGACGATTGACAGATCCGCTCAATTCAAAAGTAGCTTCGTCAGAAAAACAAATCCAACTGAAGAATTGATTGTTATCGTCATATCTCCTCATCATTTCATCGCAAAATTCTACTCTTCTGTCATAGTCATCTTCAGAGAGTTCTTGGACGAGTCGTATTTTAAACGGGTGGTAACCGTGTGACTTTAAAACTTTTGTAACGGATTTTCGGTCGATATCATATTCCTGAGCTATTCTCGAAGGAAGATTGTGCGGATTTTCAATAATATTTTGGAGAACCTGCATAGACACGTCATCGTTAGTAGCTGTCTTTGGTCTACCCGATCTTCGTTCGTCAATAACTGAACCAGTTCTCTGGAATCGTAAAACAGTACGATGGACAATAGATTTTGAAATAGGATCACGATTTGGAAATCTGTTATTAAACAGCGTGGCAACTTCTTCATAGGATCTCATTTTATCACCACATCCTCGCATTATAAGAACATGAATACGCTCTGTATCAGTCAAACGCATTTTCGATACAACCGATAGAAAACCAACCATAAATTTACAATGCAACAATGAATAATTGTATGAAATTATTTTTACAACGATAACGGCATGAAGAAGATACTCAAAAACAATTTAAAGCTTATGAGGTCAAAACTTCTTATTTGCATAAATAATGTGGTAGTTACCTAATCAATACGGGTTTTACATAGAAATATTATTATGTACTAATTTTACATAAAAAATTCATTGAATGAATTTTTTATGTAAAATTAGTACATAATAAAGCGGGGGCCGCCCAGATCACCGGACTTATCACCGTTGGACTACTTTTATTGGGGATACTTAAGGAGTAAAGTGTTTGAGAAAAAACCTGCCGATATTAATGAATTGCAAGCAAGGATAATAAATGTTTCTAATTCAATCACACCAGAAATGTTGCGAAATGTTCAGGAAAGTATTTACATACGTATGGGTCACTGCCAAGCAGTGCACGGGCAACAGTTTGAACACTTAATACATTAAATACAACACACACACACACACACATACACACACACACACACACACAGGTGACGGCAAGGGGAACCACCTGAACAAAGCACCCCGAAGAGATGTAAACCCGACCGTGCAACCTCCACGCGGTACATCTCGGGTAATGCTAATGCCGGCGGTATTGTTAGAAAAGACTGATCATACATATTGCAGGATGTTTGAAATTGCAGTTAAAACCTCGCTAAGTTACTATTGCCATCCCTGAAATTTTCGAATATTCACCTTGAAATGACCTTGACTCTGATTTAAAAGGTCATGTCCTGAACGTAAAATTTTCCGCTCTTTCCAAATTCGCGGTAAAAAATAGTGGTTCCCATTTGAAAAATTGAACTTGACCTTGAAATGACCTTCAAAATAATAGTCAAGGTCAAAATTAATATCATCATTAGATAGATAGGGAAAAATCATAAAACTTTCGTATATAACATTTTTCCAAAAAATGCAATCTCGCTGAGTTATTTGACCGTTCCGGAACTTTTTCCCATCCCTGTATAATTGTATATGTAGAATTATTTATTTTCTACTGAAAAAATTGTATTTCAGATGAAACTTTATCTGATACAGCAGAACTTAACACAGGAAAGATATATAATTCTATATAAATTACATATAAATAAAAGACAATGTTAAATTCGAAAATATTAAGATTCGAATTCTTATATATATACACCCAGCAAACACATATCAAAACAGTTATACAACATTGGAGTTAAAAATTAAAATAACAGCGTTATATCGTTATTATATAATTGTTACATATTATCTATTTACTGTTGCTATATAATATACTAACACACACACATTATAAAAATTATATAACATTGGAATAAAAAAATTAAAATAACAACTTATATATTTATTATATAAATTTATATACTATCTGTTTGCTGTTGCTATATAATCTATTAGTAAATACGTATTATAATAGTTATATAATATTAGAGTAAAAAATTAAAATAACAGCTGTTATATAATATTTATTATATAAATTTACATATTATCTGTTAACTATTGTTATATAATGTATGCGTAGATAGTTATATATATTTCTTCATTTGCGTATTTTGTGCAATGCTGCTAAATTCCGTGACTTTTTACATACGCACGGCTTTTCCCGCGTCCTCCCAAGCGCATAATATCGCGACAACGAAAAACCAGTGTTAAAATAGCGCTGACATCACAGTAACGCGTGATTGCCTATCTAGATAAGATGCGATTCAGGGTTGAATTATTGTTGGTGGGAAAGCGGGCAAAAAGTATGCAATAACGCAATATGCATTGTGCTGTGCCTTCGTGTTCCAAAGGTGATCAAGACTGGTAAGTATATTTAAAGTGTTTATCAAAAGACTCTGACTGCGTTGTATATATATCGATATAACTGATGTTCTCCATTCTTGCACTTCTTCTTACAGAAAATAGATTTGTTCATTTTCGAAGCAAAAACTAGTGCGCACTAGTTCAGAGGTTATCCTTTTTACTCTTCTTCCTTAAGTATACAATTATATTGTGGAGTGTTGAATGCACTGTATGGATTTTTGATCTTAATAACTCTCCTAGTAAGCAAAATGTTAGCAGTCTGCCAGCAGCATGCGAGCAGATTCAAACAGAATATTGCGGCAGATTGGCATCAACTGCGTCCGCATTAAGCTTGGGTTCTGCTAGCAGAATCTGTCAGCATAAATCGACAGCAGATTGACAGCAGAAATCGAGCAGGAGCTGCGCGTCCAATTTGATGTTAAATTGTCAGCAGAAACCGAACAGAATCTGCGCATGCAACCTGATGGCAAATTGACAGCAGAAACTGCACAAGATTTGCGCTTACTTTTATTAATGTTATATAAATGCAACAAAATTGATTATTACAAGTGCTAAATAACAATATTATCGGCAAGTTAATTAGAATTTTCTTGGAAAATAACATATATGTAATATGTTATATTGTAGTTATATCTCATATAGCGAAGGACTAATTCAATTTAATTAAATTAATAATAAAGTAAATGATAAAAGTAAATGTAACTTGTAAAACTTGAGATGTAATTTATTATATTTAGAATTAAATTCTTGGTTTATACCTCAAATAGGCAGTACATGAATAATTTTTCATTTATCATATTGATTCCAATCAGTTTAATATTCTGACTCTCATTTGCTTGTATCAGATATCAGAAATTAAAGTGATAGAAATTAAAATGATAATTACTAAATTTTTAGTCTTTTATTCATATTCGCTTTATATATATTTCTGACAGAAATTCAATTACGAGAAAGTACAGCTCACGTAGCGGTAAGTGAAGGAACTATCGAATCATGCAAACCCTGTTCCATTTCTGCCATCAATCTGCTATCAGAGATTGTATGCACAGATCCTGCTCGATTTTTGCCGACAATCTGTTGTCAAATTGCATGGCACAGATCCTATTCAATTTCTGCCACCAATCTGCCACTAAGTTATGCCGGCAGAATCTGTTCGATTTTTGTTGCCAATCTGGTAACTGATTATGTTAACAAGCTTTGTTATATTTCTGTTGACATTCTGCCGACATCACATGATATATCAGAACCTGCATCGATTCTGTAATCTTTCTGTCGACAACAATTTGTAACAGATTCCCTGACAAGATCTGCTTTAGCAGACTTGGCTATTGGGATCTGCAACAAATTGTTTGACAAAGATAATAATTGTACAAATAATAATTGTACAAACAATAATTTTGTAGAACACTTTACACAAGCCAAAGATTGTAAGTATATTTAAAGTGTTTATCAAACGATGTTATATATATTGTATATATATATATATATATATATATATATATATATATATAATATGTAACTAATGTTCGCCATTCCTATGCATTTTCTTATAGAAAGACTACTCTCCTAAAAATTCCAGAAATTCAAAGACAAAAGTAATAATTGATTGCCACATTGTTTCAAGCCTGAGCTATTATCTCCATCCATAGGTCCATCATCCATAGATTTGTTTATCATAAGTACAGAATTATTGTGGAATGCTGTGGAGTTTTGATTTTCATCGAATCACAATATATTGAGAAAGCCGGGAAATATAAATATTATTTATTAATTGAAAACAACATAATATTGCAGACTATTATGGGTTATAATAGATATGCTAGTTAATTTTCGCAAATTTTCTTCATACAAAATAAATATTTACATTCTCACTCTTTCTCACTCATTCTCACTTTACATTTTTAATTTAATTAGCAAAGTTTTCTACGTTTTATTAGCAAAGTTTTCTTTTTTTTTAGTTTGTTTTATTATCAACGAATAGATTTGATATATTTTATTTAATAGTTTTTACAGTAATATTTTATAGTAATAAAATAATATTAGATTTTGAATAGTTTTTATTTAATTTCTCAATTACTCAATACATTGTTAGTTCATTTGCATTTTGTTATATCAATTGATTATTTGTTGCATTTAATCGATATTTTCTGTAGTACGTTTTCAGTTCACTTACTTCAAATAACTTTATATATATATATACATATATATATATATATATATATATATATATATATTATTGTTTTATTTTATAATTATCAATATTTGTATATGTTTTATATTAACATTAGATTCAATCCGTGAAATAATATTTTATTCATCATTTATAAAATTTTCTCGAAGCATCGAGATATAAACATTTTTATTTGGTTTTTATATTTATCGTATAATAAGTCATTGTCAAGTGTATACTAACTTTTTAAAGTTGCTCATTTTAAGAGAGCTCATTTTAGTTTGCATATATCTCATTTTATTATCTATTTATTTTGTTTCAAATTAATTGCTTTATACGTACAGTTATTACTTATTTTATTTTATTATTGATATTTGGATATGATTTTAGTTCTTATAGTTAGTATTTTTCAAGTTGTATTTAATTTACTGTTTTTTTTAACATTTCCATACTCATTTTTTATATATTTGTCTGTTTACATACATTTTAATATTCTTTTTATCTAAATTTTATTTTTCAAATACTAATACTTCGGTTATTTTTCCTAATATTTTGTTATTACCTTACTAACAACTAAAACTTAATTTTTTATAATTATTTCTTCTAATTTGAATAATCGATAAATTATTAATATGCCGAAAACATATCACCATTTATCAAAAAGGCGTAAAAATCAATTAATTTCATTTCATATGTCACAATTACATAAAACTACAACTACATCAAATGTTCCCAAAAAACATTTTAAAACTAATTCTAATGTAGAAATGATCTGTAACTCTAATTCAGAGAGTACGACATTTTCAAATGAAATTAATACCCTTCTTAGTAATAACATTTTCGGTTCATCCTAATCTAATAATATCCTAAATCTATCAACTTTTGATATTCCTATTGCATCAGATTAAGATAATTCTTCATTATCTAATTTTTTTACCAAATCAATCGATTTTAATAATGAAATCTCAGTACAAGATGTACAAAATTTAAGTTTACAAGAAGATTTGCAAATCTTAGTTTCAGAATGTTGTATTCCTCAAGGTACTGTAGATAAACTTCTTCTAATTCTGAAGAAACATGGTCATAGTAATTTACTTGAAACGTGTAGAACTTTAATGAAAACACCACGTAATTCTTTCCGAAATATATCTTCTGTTAGTGGTGGCAGATACATTCATTTTGGATTAGCCGGGAATAAAACGCTTTATATCAAAATATTGTAGAATTATGCCTCGTGAAGTAAAAATAAATATTAATATCGATGGCTTACCTTTAAGTAAAAGCTCAGATAGCCAATTTTGGTCTATTCTTGCATCAATTGAAATTAACGATCTTTATACCGAACCTTTCGCAGTTGGCGTATTTCACGGAATGTCAAAACCGAATAATGTAAATGATTTTCTTCGTCCTTTTGTTAATGAAGCACAAATTGTTCTTCGAGAAGGTGTATTATTAGATAATGATTTCCATTGTAAAATCATATTAAATGCAATATTATGCGATGCTCCTGCAAAATCATTAATCACATGTACTAAAGGTCACGCAGGTTATTGTTCAAAATGCTTGCAAGAAGGTGATTTTGTATGTAATCGAGTTGTCTTTCCGGAAATTAATTATACATTAAGAACAAACGAATCATTTCGTACTCGTAGTCAAGATGAGCATCATATAAGTGATTCAATTCTAGAAAATCTTCCTATAGATATGATTTCACAAATTCCTTTGGATTACATGCATCTTGTTTGTTTAGGATCGAGACGTTTATTACAATTTTATGTCAGAGGTAAGAAAGGTATATGATTATCTAATGTTGCAATTGATACCATTAATAAACATCTACTCGACACAAGAAAATTTATAACTACGGAATTTGTAAAAATGCCAAAAAGTTTATTATATATTGATAGTTGGAAAGTTACGGAAGTTCGCCTTTTTTTGTTTTATTTAGGTTTAGTTTGGTTAAAACCATTTTTGTCTAAAGACTATTATAATCATTTTTTATCATTAAGTATAGCTATTCGTATATTCGCAGATCCAAAAAGATGTTTAGTTCTTAACGATTTTGCACATTCCTTGATAACCTGGTTTATTTCACACTACAGAAATGCTTTTGGATTCGAGTATCTTTCACATAACGTTCATAATTTAGAACATCTTGCAAATGATGTTAAAACTCTTGGGTGTTTAGACGCTTTCAGTTGTTTTAAATTTGAAAATCACATGCAAAAAATTAAAAAGCAAATAAAAAATTGTGGCAAACCATTAGAGGAATATTCTAATCGAATTTTCGAATTAAACCAACTTCCATCTGAAAAATATTATTTAAAGTCATATCCTATTGTTCATTTTAAAAAATCACTTCAAAACACTAATGTTATATCTCATTTAGAGTTCAATGGCTTCACTATTTTTACAAAAGAAAATGAAAACTGTTGTTTGTTAAATGACAATTTTTTGGCATTTATTTTAGACATAATTGTCGATAGTAATGATATTCCATACATAAATGTAAAGCGAATTTTAATTACCGAACCATTTTTTAGCATTCCATGTGATTTTAAGGAACTACTAGGTATACAAATTTTTACGGAAACAAGTCCTTTTAACATTGAAAAATTGCCAGCAACGAACATAAAAACAAATGTTTGAAATTAAAACATCTTGAGTTGCAAGACACATTTGTTATAATTCCACTTTTACATGCATGCACATAATTATTCTTATTTTGATTTTTATTCTTATTTTGCAATGGTTTTATGTTATTTCTAATTGGTTTTTAATAGGTGTTTTTTTAATAGGCAAGTGTGGTTTTTTAATAGTTTTTTTAATAGGTTTTTAAGGCAAGTTATGTTCTTTCTAATAGGTTTTACCAAGTTAAAGCAAATGTGTTTTTTTAAAGAATAATCTGCAGCTTTTTCAATTTGATTTTAATATGTTGCTGTGTATGCCTGGTTTTAGCTGAAGTTGAATAAATGTTTTGGATATTATATCTATTCGTTCGTTCCACGGCTCTACAGCCCCAGGTGGGCTTTGGCCTCCCTCGCAATGTCTCTCCATTCCTCCTTGCTCTACGCTCTCTCTCGCCAGCAATCCTCATAGTCCTCAAATTCTTCTCCACATCCCTCTTCCATGTCTCGGTCTTCCGCGTCTTCTCCTCCCCCCCGTATGCAAGAGTTTTTTGGGAATTCTCTCCTCGTTCATTCTCTCTACATGTCCCAGCCAGGCCAGCCTTTGTGACCCCCTTTAGGGCTACTTTTATTTCGTTGACGTTTGATTGCTTCTTTTACCTCTTCTAGTAACGGCTTGTTATCTTCTGGATTTACTTTCATATTCATATTCATATTTACATTCATATTCATATTCATACTTGTTGTTCCTTCGTTCCCTTCTCCTCTTTCATCGACATTTAATAATTCTGCAAAATATTCCGCTCATCTTTTCAGGACCTCTTCTGTCATGATCTGTCATGATCAGCCTTCCTTCTTTGTCCTTACATGAGCTTGTTCTTGGTTGGAATCCTTTTGCTATTTGTTTAGTTGCTTGATATAATTTTTTGTTTTTATTTTGTGTGTTTAGTTCCTCTATTTTCTCAATACATCTTTTTAAGTATGCTTTTTTCTTCTCTCGCAGAGTCTTGTTTGCTTGTCTCCTACTTTCAGAGCTCTGTCTTGTCTCTCTTTGAATTATGCTTAGTCTGTCTGTATTTTTCTTGTCGATCCTTGCTCTGCATTCGTCATCGAATCATTCTTCATTTCTCATTCTTTTTTTCTCTTCCACTGCTTCTGTTGCAGTTTCCTCTATAGCCTTCTCAATTTGGTTCAACTTTTTATCTACTGTTTCGTTCTCTGATATGTCCTCCTAATCATCATTCAATTTTCTATTCATTGATATTGATTAAGGACCTCTAGTTGTCGTAAGTTTTCTACGTTTCAATGTGTTTTCTGGACCCTTGGGCACATTCTGCTCTCACCATTTTTTCTTTAAATTTAGCTCTCATTACGTAATGGTCTGATCACAGTTTGGTCCTCTTGCACATCCTACATCGATAATCAACGATGCCTGTCTTCTAGATATCAGAACATAATCGATCTGATTAATCACTCCGGTATCCGGCATTTTCCAAGTTCCTTTATATATTTTTTTCTCAAAACAGGTTCTTTTAATTATCAACTCATTAATTTCTGCTAATTGACTTAGCATCTTGCCGTTTGTGTTTGTGTTAGCGTGTAAGGAGTGCTTGCCGGCTACATGTTGCAAAAAATCTTCTCTACCTATTTTTGTATTGAAATCTCCAAGGAGAATCAACATATCGTATCTAGGTATCTTACTACGTTCTCTATCAAGTCTGTCATAATATGTAATCTTTTCATCATCACTAGCCTCTTCTGTAGGTGCATAGGTCGATATAATAGATACATTCCTGAAACGACCTTTTAGCCTTATTTTACACATCCTATCTTTTAGTGGTTCAAATCCCAGTTAACTTTGTTTTATTTTATAATTAATAATAAAACCCGTTCCACATTGCCCAGTTCTTGTATCCGGTCCACTGTAAAATATGGAGTATTTCCTTTTGTCTATTCTTCCGTTACCACTCCATCTCATTTCTTGCAATGCCACAACATCCATTCTATATTTCGGCACTTCTTGGGCAACTTCTGCCATTTTTCCTATCTGTAACACAGTCCTTACATTCCACGTGGCCAGGTTCAGTGTTGTTTTCCGTTTGCGAGTTCTTGAATTTCTGTCATGTCCATCATCATCAAAACTGTCATTCCGAGGCTTTCTTGAGGGTTTCGTAACAAAAATTTTTTCTAGGGAGGGGATTGTTAGCCCCATGTCCAACCCCCAACCTGGAGGGCTACTTCCCTTCTCTTTTTTTCTCTCGCACTCCCCAGGGAGTTATTCCCTGGCTCATACGAAAGTTAACAACAAGTTACAGCACTATCGCTTGAAGGCGAGAAGAGTAGAGTAAGAGAGATAAGAGGTGTCATTTCCAAGGATCTACCATTCGGTGCACTTCCACTACTCCATATAGTGCCATATTATATTTATAACTAAGATTATTATTAAAGTGATTTTTCTTTTATGCGCGCACACACATTAATATTGTTAATTAAATTTTAACTTATTTTACAGATACCATATGCTCTGTACATTCAGGTTTAACTGAAGCCGAATTTGACATAACTGCTGCGGAATGTTTCCGATTTGCTAAGCAACGAGCAACGCGGGAAGAAAAAAAAATAATCTGTAATAATCCTTATATCTACAGATTATTACAATACATGGTGCTATTTATGTTAGGTGCTATTTATTTAATTTTATGTTAGGTTATTCAAGCACAGATCCAGTTTTGTTTTCTTAGATAGCCTTAATTATTTTAAAAATTTGATAAAAAATTGTCATTTTTGGTTATTATTTTTATACTTGAAGGTTACTTTTTGTTACGGTTTCTGTCAAAAAGCAGTCACTATTTTATTTTTTTTTTGTTCCGATGACTGGATGGCAGCGCTGTATTTCTAATATATGATGCTTTCCAGCAAGCTTTACCTCCTTAACAAGTGTACAATAAAGTGTTCAAGGACACCCTGTATATATATTTATATATATATACATACATACATACATACATATATATTATATATAGTTAGTATATATTTATATATAGAAAGTTTATATATGTATGTTACATTTGTTCAGAAATTTTATTTATATATTTATATATATGTATATATAATTATCATTTTTGTGATATTATATTTTTGTGACACATTAGGGTACACACATAAAATTGTTTTCATCATAATTATAATAATAAGAATAATATAACGTATTTAAAAGTTTTTTATTTTGTCTACGAAAATTATAAATCCAAATATAATTTACGACCTATATTTTATCTATACAATCTTTTACTATAATTACTTTTTAAGCTTCGAAAATAATAAAAGATATAAAAGATTTTATGTTTTAAGATATGTATTAAATTAAATTAATATATATTAAGTTTAATATAGATCAATTAAATGATTTATTTATAATATTCTTAATATATGTGCATCATTTTGTATAGTATTGAAATTTGAAAAGTAATTATAATAAAAGATTGTTATATGTTTTAATGTATATATGTGCGTGTGTGCGTATATACATACCAGGTGTATGCATAAGTTTTTTCCGGTTTAACTAAGAGATAGCACCAGCGAAAAGTACGCAGCGTATTAATTTGACACATACGTCATTTTGTTCGTCTGACATTTAACTACAAACACACACAAGTTGAGTCCGCCAACAACTAGCTTCTTTGTTTTATCGTTCAGTGATCATGTCGAGTTTTGTGCCTGAAAAAGAACATTTGCGGCACGCATTGCTTTTCTTATTTAATCAAAAGAAAAAGGCTGTTGAAAGTCATCGTTTGCTGGTAGAAACATATGGTGAATACGCTCCATCGATTAGAACATGTGAGACATGGTTTCGACAATTTAAAAGTGGTGATTTCAATGTGAAAGACAGTGAGCGCTCTGGTAGACCACAAAAATGCGAAAACGAGCAATTGCAGGAGTTATTGGATGAAGACCCAACTCAAACTCAACGGCAATTAGCAGAAGCATTACATTTATCACAAGAAACAATCAGCAGACGTTTACGAGCAATGGGAAAGATCAATAAACTCGGTAAATGGATCCCACATAATCATACATCACACATCTCAAGAAGAAAAAATTGTAATAACTCAACAATTTTTTAATTTCTTTTGTTGTATAGAATGCAAACATAGTGCACGATGTCAACATAACTTTCTTATAAAATTTACATTCTTTGAAACATACACAGAAAAGCTACATTGATATCGTGCGTATGTTTTCACATTCAGATTCTACAACAAAAGAAATTTATAAAATTGTTGAGTTATTACGGTTTTTTTTCTTGAGAGATATGTGATATGTGTGTGTGTATGTATGTGTACATTTAATTGTAACAATTATATAAATTGATACATTAAAAACATAACTGTAACAAAATTAATATATATATAATATTATATATAATATAATATTGCTACTAATTTGATATTTATATATACCCAGTCAGCACAGAACATCCTCTGAATATACATAGGATATCCGTAAAATTAAATATACGTCTATTGAATCTCGTGTATATACATAGGATGTCCAGAAACATATATACGCGAATTAAATGTTCACTGTACATCTTATGTACAAACAAATATGTATATATATAACAACTCCAAAAACTAATATATGTAGGATATACAAAAACAGATATATTCATATTGGACATCCATAATACAACCATTATACATTCGCATTTGATATGTGTAATACTTCCAGAAACGTATATACATAGGACATACTAAATCGGATATACAAATAGTCAACATCCGTAATATGTTTCATGTACATACACATATGGATATACGTAAAAGATCCAAAAACGCATATGTAGGATATACAAAGACCGATATATCCATATTGGACATCCATAGTACATCCACTATACATACGCATTTGATATGTGTAATACTTCCAGAAACGTATATACATAGGACATACTAAATCGGATACACAAATAGTCAACATCCGTAATATGTTTCATATACGTACACATATGGATATACGTAAAAGATCCAAAAACGCATATACGTAGTACGCAATGGATATTCGTAGTAACTCGAAAAAATATAAAGATTATTGATATTTATTAATATAAGCAAAACAATGTTTATTATTTTTTATTTTAAAGTGACAAAAATCTTGCGTTTATAAAATTTGATTTTAAGCCAAATGTGTGTATATATATATATATATTGACAATAAGCAAAATAAATGTCTATTAATTATGCACTTTTTATTAATAATAAAAAGTAAATGTAAAATGTAAGAGTAAATGTGATAATGCGGCAAGTTATGTGTTTTAACACTGGTACATAAATATAATTCTTTTAATTTTGGCCATATAAATCGCCAATCAATTGTGCATAGTGTAATTCTCTACTAAGCACGAGGCATGCTGTACGGCACACTTTGGATAACCTATGAAAAACGGGTTATGCAATATTTTATTGTGTCTTGTGTGCATTCCCTAACAGCACATGATATCATACGAATATTCTATATTCATACTGTGAATATACGTACTGTACGTAATATACAGAGAGAACATCTTTATAATATCTCTTGTAGTATATTATTTCTTGTATATTCCTAGAATATTCCCATAACATCTCTCGTAGTACATTATTTCTCGTATATTCTCAGGATATAGTTTTACTATCTTTTATAGTATATTACTAGCCGTATATTCTCAGAATATACCTTTGACTTACTTTATATTAACGGATACGTAGCGATACCATTTTAATTACGTAATTCCCGTATTGTCGGCGCTGGTGTCTTCCTTCCTTTTATATGGTTGATGACCGGTGAGGACGTCCGCGTGATTTCGCATATTAATCGCAGGTAATCGTTATTATTTCTTTTAAAATATTAAATCTATATATAATACATATATTTTATAAAAGATATTTTCGTTTTAAAGATATTTGTATTTTTTATTCATATTTGATATTTATGATAAAATACTTTAAAGTAAAATAACCTTAAAATCACATATGTTAAAACTTTAGCTTATTGTGAGTTTTTAGATTTGCGAGATATAAATAAAAAATACTTGTAACTCTTAATTATTATGAAACTTGTTATATACATAAAAAAGCGCAACTTGAAATATCTATGCTTTCTGCAGATAAAAATTTGCAGATGTATAGAGGCACAAAACCCGCGTTTGTATTTGCCATACAGATAACATGTGTTACTGATTTTATTTTCGAAATAGCTCCCAATGGAAGAATAAACGATCGTGCTATGTATGTTCTATACTGTCTACAGATTTTTTTGTGGAGAAAGCATAGATATTTCAGTTGTACTTTTTTGTGACAATGTTACATATATCAAATATTGTATTTTTTTAAATAGGAATAAACAAACATATTTTTATGTGAAATTCTTCTTTTGTTGCAGCATTGCCACAAGAAAGCAGAAGGAGACTAACAGAGAGAGAGAGAGAGAGAGAGAGAAATTTACGAGAGTCCACTCCCCTGCGGCAGAATATTTCTCTGTGGAAAACTCCATACACAAGTGGAACATAAAACAAAAAGTGAGTATAATTATACCAACATTAAATTATGAAATTATAAAATATTAAATTATAATTATATTACTTTTTTTTATACCTTGCATACTTTTTTTCCAATTTACATGTGCATGCTACACGTACATTATATATTTTATTCTTTTAGCAGCAATAGACAAGTGCAAACATATTCTTACGTGTAATTCTTCTGTTTCAGCGTTGCCACAAGAAAAGAGTAGAAAAGGAAAAGAAAGGAAAATAACAGAGATATTTAGAAAGAGTCCACTCCCCTGCGGCATAATATTTCTCTGTGGAAAACTCCACTCACAAGTGGGACATAAAACAAAGAGTGAGTATAATAAATTTTACCAATATTAAATGATAAAATTATAAAATATTAAATTATGCAATTCTATGTGCGAATTTTTACACTATAGGTTGCGGGCTTGGTTGTGATTGGGATTGACCAATCAAACCAGCCGCTAAATTGCTTTGTTCTGATTGCTTAATCCCAATCGTAACCGAGTTTGCAACCTGTAATGTAATACAGGCTTTACACTGTTCATCTGTGCAACTTGCTAGAAAATATTTTTTGATATTTCTTTGATTATTTTTATCAATGTAACCCATATAAAAATTATAAAAAATTTAACAGTATAATTATAAATATAACTAAAATATTAAAAATATAACTATAAAGGCTTCACATCTTTTTCTGTCAAGGTGTGAACGCGCCCTAAAATATAACTAAATATACTAACTATATAAAATATAAATATATTTTATATTTATATTATATAAAATATAAAAAGTATAAAAAGTATAAAAAGTATAAAAAGTATAAAATATACTAAGTATAAAAGTATAAGAAAGTATAAAATATAAAAAATATAGAGGATTATTAAAAAATATATATAATCGACCAAAACTAGCCAAAATTCTTGTTTATTTATTAAAAATTACGACGTTTCGACCATATAGTTGTAGTCCTTTTCAAGTACATTGGAATATTATTGGCACATTGGATATCGATAATTAGATTTTTTGATTTTTTGACGGTTTGAATAAAAACAGCAATAGACATGAATTGACTGTGAACAATTTGAGTACATACGATTCAGATAAAAGAGCCTAACAATGTGTAAATCTTAATTTTGTTAACTCTACATATCACAATTACAAGATCATTAACGTCTTGCCACATTTGAAAAAGAGAGGTAAAACGTTATGTCAGTGTGAGACTTCGTCAAAACCTGAATATGTTAAATCGAAAATAATAAACTACACGACCTTTATTATTTTGTCATAGATGTTGTTTCAGTTATCCGTGTTCTTCTGTAGGTTGATTGAGTTATTGGATTTTTTAATATAAAACATTTCAGTAATTTCTCTCTTTAGCACATATTTCTCATTGTGTAATATATTAGGTTTCGTCCAGTCAAATTCGTGTCCTGATTCTAATCTACAATATGTTTACTTATAACGATTAACTTATCGATTTCAATATTCCAGTGTATACTTGAAAAGGACCACAACCATAAACGTCGAAACGTCGTAAGTTTTAATAAAAACAAGAATTTTGGCTAGTTTTGGTTGATTATATATATTTTTTAATGATCCTTTAATTATTCTAGGGTAAAGAAGGTTATATAGAATTTCTCAAAAATGAGAATCTATATCTTGGTAAATGGACCAAGTAAAATATATGCATATGCTTTATTTCCGTTTAAAATTTTCGCGTACAATTATTAAGAATTTTTCGGCATTACCATCTCCTTTCGGCTCGTAGACGCTAGCTTTCTTATCTTGTTTAATACATAACGAGCCTATTTCCTTTCGATTTAATTTAATTATTTTACTAGCGATATTAAGATAATTTAAGAAAACCATAATAAATATACTAGCAAAATATAACTAAAAAAATATATTTTTTAGAAAAATAATACATATTAATACTCTATCTCTCTCTCTAAAAATACTAATAATACAAATTTATATTCTGATATTAAATACGTATATTTATACAGAAAAAGAACAATGAATCGAAAGCGACCCAGAAAAGACGTATCACATATATCAAAAAGACACTTAAATCGACTAGCTGCAAGTGAATCAAATCTGATATGTGACAGTTTATTAAATACGTCACGTAACGTGTTGTTACGTAATGATAATTATGAAAATGTAAAAGATTTGGCTAATAATGCCACAATTAATTCACATAATCATTATGAGACAATTACAACTGAAAATCACACTATTTATGAACGAAATAATATATCTATAAATTGTGAAAATGATGAATTGAATGAATCTGATTTAGAACAATCATCTGTGAGCATTTCTCAACAATCAGTATCTTATATTGCATCTAAAAATGCAAATACAACAGACAATTTTGAAAATAGTCTTGCTGTCTGGGCTATCAAATTTCAGCATCATAAAGCATCAAATTTCACATACTGCTCTCAGAGCATTACTTGAAAGATTAAGACAACATTCTTGTTTTTCGAAATTGTCATTAGATGCACGCTCACTTCTAAAAACACCAAGAAGGCAAGAGATACGTATTGTAGCACCGGGAATATACTATCATTTTGGATTACTGAATTCTCTGTTAGATATATTGACATCTATAAAAGATAATATTGATTGCGTGAAAATAACTGTCAATATTGATGGACTACCATTGTCGAAATCATCCTCACAACAATTCTGGCCTATACTAGGTTCAATTCTTTCATATGATAATGTCTTTCTAATTGGTCTTTATCATGGAAATGAAAAACCGGCAAATAGCAATGATTTTTTGAAAGATTTTGTTGACGAGATGAAAGATATATGTGAAAATGGCATTGACGTAAATGGTCGTAACATACCATGCAGACTTGCGGCTTTAATTTGTGACACACCAGCGAAAGCATTCGTTCTGTGTGTAAAGGGACATTCTGGATATTTCAGTTGTAGCAAGTGTCGAATAGAAGGAGAATATGTACAAAATCGAATATGTTTCCCACAAGTCGATGCATCACTTCGAACAGATGACGAGTTCAAACGAAAAATAGATGAGAATTATCACAGACCAGATATGATATACTTGTAATTTACTACAAATATCTCATTTTAAACCTGTTACTGATGTTCCCCTATATTATATGCATTTGATATGTCTGGGAATTATGCGTAAATTAATATACTTATGGCTCGATGGAGATTTGCAATATCGACTGCAATCTAGAGCTGTCGAAGAAATTTCTACACGATTAGTAACACAATTGAAGTCCTCAATACCTGTAGAATTCGCAAGAAAGCCACGATCACTGAATTGTGTTAAGCTGTGGAAAGCTACAGAGTATAGATTGATATTATTATACACTGGTCCATTGGCTTTTAAATGTATATTAAATAAGAATGTGTATATACACTTCATAATACTACATGTGATTATCAGAATTCTGTCTTCACAAGATTTAAAGGAATATGTAACATGCGCAAGATTTGATAATTTTCTTTATTAAAATATTTAAAAAACTTTATGGAGTAAAGAATATGTCACATAATATTCACAATCTTATACATCTTGTTGATGACGTCAAAAAATTTGGGCCCCTTGATAATTTCAGTGCATTCAAATTTGAAAACTATATGCAAATATTGAAGAAATACATTAGAAAAGCAGAAAAACCTTTACAACAAGTAATACGGAGATATACTGAAAAAGAAATTAACTCCGATTCATCAGCAATTTTATCACATTCTGTTCTGGTACATCCAAATTTAATATCGTTGCATCATGATAGTCCACTTATATCGAATTGCAAGAATCCACAATATAAAATTGTAAAATACAACGGAATTACATTGAAATGTGACACACTTGCGGATAATTGTTGCGGCTTAAATTGTGGTGGCATTGTATCTAAAAAATGTAGCATACTGCACAAAACGAAATATTCCTGTCATTATAGGAAATTAATTTTTAGAAAAGGAGGATTTATTTAATGTGCCTTGCCCATCTTCATTACTTGGAATTTATATTGTACACTCGTACTCAGATTTGAAATCGTGGCCATTAAAAAATGTAATCATGAAATATGTGAAATATGTGAAATATGTGAAATTATCATATGAAGATGACAGATATGCAGTCTTTCCATTGCTGCATACTAAAATGTAATAAAATATTGTGTCTTTAAATAACAGAATGACTGACACAATGAAGTCTTATGCAATCGTAGAATTTGAAGATGGACTTCAAATTGTTCCATACAATTGGATAAGTAATGATTTCAAGAAAGCTGTTTGGCCTAATTTCACAAGCAATAAAAGATATGACAAAGCCGTAAAATTCATGGAGGAACCGGAAACTTGGTTGCCACATACTATTAAAAAAGTATATGGAACATATTGTAAGTAATATTTTTTCTTGAATGTATTATTATTAGTTTTCCACATACAGTGATGGGAAAAAGTTCCGGGACGGCTGGATAATTTGAAAAATACGCATCACAGAGGAAAATGACCTAGACAAAAGTTGTAGGATTTTTCCCGGGCAATCCGACGGTGACCTTAGATTTGACCTTGGATAGTCATTTGAAGGTCACATAAAGATTACCTTCAATTTCTTAAATGGAACTCCATATTTTTCATTGCATATTCTTGTAGCTTATCTCGAGAGCTTTCCAAAACACTATAATTAAATAAATACCTTTTTATTAAGTACTTTTTGAGTTATAAGGCTTGAAATAATTTCTTAATTTTACATAAAATATCTAGTAAACCATTCATTTTTCGATTATCTTACCTTCATACTTTTATGTACAAAATAATGAGAGGAATCAATTGGTGTAAAGAAAACATACAGTTGTTTTTAAGAAAAAATATGGAATTGTTAATTGCAAATTACATATTTTTTCTTAGAAACAACTATGTGTTTTCTTTACACCAATTGATTCCTCTCATTATTTTGTACATAAAAGTATGAAGGTAAGATAATTGAAAAATGAATGGTTTACTAGATATTTTATGGTTTATGTAAAATTAAGAAATTATTTCAAGCCTTATAACTCAAAAAGTACTTAATAAAAAAGTACTTAATTATAGTGTTTTGGAAAGCTCTCGAGATAAGCTACAAGAATATGCAATGAAAAATATGGAGTTCCATTTAAGAAATTGAAGGTAATCTTTATGTGACCTTCAAATGACTATCCAAGGTCAAATCTAAGGTCACCGTCGGATTGCCCGGGAAAAATCCTACAACTTTTGTCTGGATCATTTTCCTCTATGATGCGTATTTTTCAAATTATCCAGCCGTCCCGGAACTTTTTCCCATCACTGTATAATAATATATGTTAAATATCATCCTATATATATAATATGTTTTATGTCATATATGTTCATATGTAATATATGTTTTTTTAATAATTATAGGAAAATTTTACGTTTTTACTACGATTATATTATTTTGTTGCAGCAAATTATGGAGTGGCAAGACAAAAACTAAAACAAGCCGAAGAAGAATCAGATCTGACTTCTAATACAGAAAAAGATGAATATAAGAAAAAATCCCGAAAAATTAGAGCTGCTAAAACCGTTGACACATCAATGAGCAGCAGTGATGAACTGTTCAATGATTTAATGAGCGAGTTTTCCAAAATTCCAAAAATTTCAAACAGGACTGTACATATAAAAAAATCCATAATTGCAGCAAATGAAAAAGGTAAGAGCACTATTAATATAGCAAAAATGAAAGCATTAAGAAAACAGAATGTTTCAATAATATATTATTGCATGAATTTTAGATTTTAATCACATAGATGTTAAGAGAAAATGTGCGAAAAAAAGAGAGAATAAAGTGGACAATACAACTACATTATATAGTGACTATGTGCAAACAGGGATAAAAGATAATTCTCGTAAGTATCTTTTTTGTCGAAATAAATAAAAATTTGTACAAGAGATTTATTTGTATAAGAGATTTGAATTCTGTAAAATATATATTATATATATGCTTCTCATATCACACACACACACATATGCGCGCGCGCGCGCGCATACACACATATAACAAATTTGCACGCACGTATTATACTTACATATAATTGGGGAGTGTCTTGTTTGATGTTGCAATTGACCATAGCCAATTATATCGACTTGTGTTTAGAGTAACCAGCAATGGGGGATCGAGCAATCAGAGAGTTCTATTTTGGATTGACCTATTAGCGACGTGGTCAATCGGATGTCACTCTATTGCATGAATAATTAATTTTTGATATATTAATTTTTGATAATTCCTGGTACATTTTTTGAATTTTATTTTTCTAAATAGTAAATAATTTCAATATTAACAGTTAAATTCAGCTGCTTTATTAAATGATTTTACTTCAAATTAAATCATAATAAAATTACATTCTACTTTTATATTTCTTACTTTTATATTTTCAAGGGATTTGAATGTAAAGCAGAGTAATGAAAATATATAATAGAAAGAAAGATTAAAAAATAATATCTACTATGGAACAAAAACACATCTACAAAGGAACAAAAAAGTTCATAAACACCGAGTAAATTATGTATATAAATATGTAACTTTTGTTTCAGAAAAGGCTATCCAACTGTTTGACGGCGACATAAATGTAATGACTGTGTACGACTGCAACTATAATGTATCAGGTATATATAAATAAATATATACAGGGTATCCCAAAACTCATAATCAATCTTTGAAAGACAGATTCGTTGGATCATTTGAGGACGATTTTTCCTCAACGAAAATGTCGAAGCACTAATAATTTTCGAATTATAAGTGATTGAAAATAAGGGGTTTTTCGTAAACTAAGCTTTGCAGAAATAAAACATTAACAAAACCATATTCTTCGATTAATTTTAAATAGTTTACTTTAGATGAGTTAATTTAACGCTTAATTGCAAAGATATATGATGACAAAAATCGGGAACATGCAAAAAATGATGGCCTTCATCGACATTTTCGCTGAGGAAAAATCATCTCCAAATGATCCCAGGAATCTATCTTTAAAAGATTCATTATGTGTTTTGGGACACCCTGTATATATATATATATATATACAGGGTGATTCTAAATAACCTTATGTTTTTGCAAAAACATAATCTTGATCGAATTCTAAGACGATTTTTCCTTTGACAAAATTTCGTGCAAAGCATAGTTTTTGAATTATTAAGAGAAACATTTTGCTTATTACGGGTCGGATACAAGAGGCATGCAAGGGCGGCGCAACTGACCGTCAGACGCGGGCGCTCACGCGGGGCGATCAGCTGGTCGCTATACGCACGGACATACATGCGAATACATACATTCTCTCTCTCTCTCTCTCTCTCTCTCTCTCTCACTCTCACTCTCTGTCTCTCTCATTCGCTCACTTAACCGTTGTTGGGTTTTTTTTTACGAGAGGGGAAAATGCATTTTATGCATACTCACCGCTCGGTCCGGTGAGTTATGTGGGACTCGAGTACCAAGTCTAATTACCAACTCGGTACTCCCTACCCACTAAAAACCCCTCTCTTTACGAATTTCCTCTGGGACACTATCTGACTTCCCAAGATCTATTTCGACACAACGCCAAAGAATAATTATTGTTACCTTGTTCGATGACTTCTGCTAATTATTGCTGTAGTTCCTTGAGAAATAAATATTCCGATAGATCGCACTTTCATTCAAATTTAACATAGATATCACACGTTACAAAAGACAGAGACATTCACACTAAATAATTAATCGAAAGTTCTTCTTTTTATTAACTGTATTCTCTTAAACGTAACCACATTTATTCACTCACTCGATAAAACGAGAATTTACTAAACTCACTCTCTATCATTAATCACTATCAATCACTGCCGAATAATCACCGTTAGCAATTAAAAAGTCTTCGATGAAAGAAATACACGCGGACAGACACGTTATTACACGACGCGACGACGCAATAACGCGACAACGCGACGATATTTATTCGGCGGTAGCAAACAGCTGTGTTATGTTACGGCAGGTGGTAATTATTCGGAAAATGGTACACCTCATCGATTTTATTGCTCTTTGGATATGTTGTGGAGAAAATTATTCTGAGTAAATCTCTGCAAAAATCAAGTGGGGGACGACATTGGTTTAGGAGATATAACAAGTTAAAGTTTCAAAATTTTAATGCTTGTTGCCGCAATATCTCACCATTATACGACTCTATTTAAAAATGTAAACATGTTTAGTTTTGTGTGATATCGGTGTTATACATTTGCAAAATTCACTTCTATCATCCTCTGCTTTCGGTACTAAGCGAGGTCCACCTTTACCATCCCCTGCTTTCGGTACGAAGCGAGGTCTATAATTGTACTTTTCACGCGAAGCAAGGTTCACCCCTACAAGTACACGCCCAGACTGCACACCCCCCCCCACCCCCCCCGTTGCAAACTCCATGCAAAGGAAGATTTCACATGGGTTCGCAACGGGAGGGTGGGAGGTGGGGGGGGGTGGGGGGGTGTGCAGTCTGGGCGTGTACTTTGTAACGCAAACATGTGCTTTTGAGAACGTAAACATGTTTACATTTTTGAATAGAGTCGTATAATGGTGAGATATTGCGGCAAGAAGCATTAAAATTTTGAAACTTCAACTTGTTATATCTCCTAAACCAATGTCGTCCCCCACTTGATTTTTGCGGAGGTTTACTCAGAATAACTTCCTCTACAACATATCCAAAGAGCGATGAAATCGGTGAGGTGTACCATTTTCCGAATATTTACCATAAAAAAATATATTAATTAATTGCAGCGCGTCTTGATTCTTCTCTTGGCTTTTTCTTACGCTTTTTTGAAAACGAAAGAAGATTCCACGTTTAAGAATGTTGGTCGCTCTGAAAAGAGCGAATTATTTTGATCGCCTTAAAAAAGGCGGATTGTTTTCACATTTATTTTACAATAAATGTTCGAAATTACCTCCATCCATCCGAACGCAAGCTCTCATGCGTTTCATTAAATTTCTTTGGACACTTGAGAGGACTACATCTTCTTCAATAGACCATATGGCATATCTCAATCTTGTTTCCAAATCCTCCATGTCTTCAGGGAGCGTTTTATAAATTATTTCCTTGCAGTATCCCCAAAGGAAAAAGTCCAGTGGATTGAGATCCGGGGATCTTGGAGGCCAACGTATCGGACCATATCTACCTATCCAGCGTCCAGGAAATTCGTTATTTAGATAATTTGTCACAATTCTGGCATTGTGAGGGCCAGCATCGTCTTGTTGGAATATAATTTTGTTTCTATCCAATAACGGCACTTCTTCCAAAAAATCTGGTAGATCGTTTTTTAATAGATCAATGTATGCTGCGCTGGTTAGAATGTCCGGGAGAATGATTGGGCCTAGTATTTCAGTCCCCATGATTCCAGCCCAGATGCTGAGCTTCCAACGAATCTGGAAATTCCTGACTCGTGTAACTCTTGGATTTTCATCACTCCACAAGTGCATGTTATGCGAATTAAATATTCCTTCTCGCGTAAATAGCGATTCATCGCTAAATATTATACGAGAAAGGAATCTGGGATCTCTATCTATCCTTTTCAGAAAATTTTCGCAAAATCTTCTTCTTACAGGATAATCTTCTGGTCGTAATTGTTGTACGCGAGTATAGTGTAATGCGTGCAATTTTTCTTCTTGTAATATTCTCTGTACTGTTGAATACGATAAATTGTGCTCTCGAGCAATAGTCCGAATACTTGTTTCGGGTTCTTGCTCGATAGCGCGAATAACCGTTTCAGTATTTCGCAAATTTCTTGCGTTACGATTTCTCCCAACATCATGTTTGTTTGGGAGAACATTTCCCGTTTCGTATAATCTTTGAGCTGCTCCAAGTATAACAGCAGCCGACGGATGTCTCGCTCGATTTGGGTATAATTCGGCGTATCTTATTGCCGCAGCGTTCTGATGCCCATGGCACTCACCGAGTGCCATTAGCATATCGTAATATTCTTCATTAGTGTATCTTGCCATGTTATCTTGACGCTTCTATGATCGAAGGGTTATTGATTGCAGTATCGATCGCCTTATCTTATTTATACGATCCTCGCGGGGGGTCCATGCCCCCTCCGCGCCTCCAGCGATCAATCCGCGTCGCGACTCGTGGATTGGTGGATTCCTGTAAGAAGAAGATTTTGCGAAAATTTTCTGAGAAGGATAGATAGAGATCCCAGATTCCTTTCTCGTATAATATTTAGCGATGAATCGCTATTTACGCGAGAAGGAATATTTAATTCGCATAACATGCACTTGTGGAGTGATGAAAATCCAAGAGTTACACGAGTCAGGAATTTCCAGATTCGTTGGAAGCTCAGCATCTGGGCTGGAATCATGGGGACTGAAATACTAGGCCCAATCATTCTCCCGGACATTCTAACCAGCGCAGCATACATTGATCTATTAAAAAACGATCTACCAGATTTTTTGGAAGAAGTGCCGTTATTGGATAGAAACAAAATTATATTCCAACAAGACGATGCTGGCCCTCACAATGCCAGAATTGTGACAAATTATCTAAATAACGAATTTCCTGGACGCTGGATAGGTAGATATGGTCCGATACGTTGGCCTCCAAGATCCCCGGATCTCAATCCACTGGACTTTTTCCTTTGGGGATACTGCAAGGAAATAATTTATAAAACGCTCCCTGAAGACATGGAGGATTTGGAAACAAGATTGAGATATGCCATATGGTCTATTGAAGAAGATGTAGTCCTCTCAAGTGTCCAAAGAAATTTAATGAAACGCATGAGAGCTTGCGTTCGGATGGATGGAGGTAATTTCGAACATTTATTGTAAAATAAATGTGAAAACAATCCGCCTTTTTTAAGGCGATCAAAATAATTCGCTCTTTTCAGAGCGACCAACATTCTTAAACGTGGAATCTTCTTTCGTTTTCAAAAAAGCGTAAGAAAAAGCCAAGAGAAGAATCAAGACGCGCTGCAATTAATTAATATATTTTTTTATATTTATTTTCCATGATAATAGTTAAATAAATATTTAATAATAACTATATTTATTTATAAATAAATTAAATATTATTATTGATATTAAATAAATAAATATTTAATATTAATAATAATAGTAAAATATTCAATATTTTAAAAACATTTATTTATTCTAATTAATTTTGAATATCATATGATGTATGTATATCGTTTGATAATAATGAAATTATACGTGCGTTAAATGTTTAATATTGTATGTTGGCCGCGTTCTTCGGTCAAACACATGATTACGTTCGGCAGCGCTGTTAGTACCAAAGCTGCCAGATCTCCGCCGCAAGCAACATGCAACACGGCGTGGAGGGCGTAATGAGGATGTAAGCGTAAGCGTACGTGTGAGCTCGGCGCTTCGGCTAGCTTCGGATAGTAGAAGAGGACAGAATACAGTCTTCTGTCTCCTTCCTACCGAAAGACGGGCAATACGCGACGCGTCACGCTCCTCGATATTTCGATATGCGCTCATGTTTCTTTTACAGCATTTTTATTGTATAATGTGTTTATAATATGTATCTGTATATGTATATGTATACACATACATATTATAAACATATTATAAAGAATAATATTTAAATAATTATATTTGTATTATATATATATATATATATATATATATATATATAATATTTAATATATTTATAATATATATATATATATATGTATATATATATATTTATAAATATATTTATAATGTATTTATATATATATATATATATATATATATATATATACACCGTACAAATATAAATATGTACTAATTATATTACAAAAATATATTATAAAACTATTTAGTTTTTTATAATAATTTAACACTTGTTTTCTCTCTCTCTCTCTCTCTCTATGTATATATATATATATATATATACATTTAAAATAATAAAATAAAAAAAATTAATGAGTGGCGATTTTCCACACCACCCACGGGGTATCACCAATGGCGCGTTAGATTTTTTTATGTGGATCTTCGCCTAGAGCCCTATTATACCACATTGCATTATTTTATCATTTACAAGTATGATGTCTGTTACACAGACAAGATGTTTTTAATATTTTTACTTTCCACAAATATGATGTCTGTTACACAGACAAGATGATTTTAATACTTTTACTTTCCACAAATATGATGTCTGTTACACAGACAAGATGATTTTAATACTTTTACTTTCCACAAATATGATGTCTGTTACACAGACAAGATGATTTTAATACTTATACTTTCCACAAATATGATGTCTGTTACACAGACAAGATGATTTTAATACTTTTACTTTCCACAAATATGATGTCTGTTACGCAGACAAGATGATTTTAATACTTTTACTTTCCACAAATATGATGTCTGTTACACAGACAAGATGATTTTAATACTTATACTTTCCACAAATATGATGTCTGTTACACAGACAAGATGATTTTAATACTTTTACTTTCCACAAATATGATGTCTGTTACGCAGACAAGATGATTTTAATACTTATACTTTCCACAAATATGATGTCTGTTACACAGACAAGATGATTTTAATACTTTTACTTTCCACAAATATGATGTCTGTTACGCAGACAAGATGATTTTAATACTTATACTTTCCACAAATATGATGTCTGTTACACAGACAAGATGATTTTAATACTTTTACTTTCCACAAATATGATGTCTGTTACACAGACAAGATGATTTTAATACTTATACTTTCCACAAATATGATGTCTGTTACACAGACAAGATGATTTTAATACTTATACTTTCCACAAATATGTCTGTTACACAGACAAGATGATTTTAATACTTTTACTTTCCACAAATATGATGTCTGTTATACAGACAAGAATATTCTTAATACTACTTTAATAATACCTACTTTTTACAAATATGATATTTATAACAGACGAGATGTTTTTCACGTATTTATCTTTTACAAGCGTAATGTTTGTAATAAATTTATTATTTATTAGATGATGGGCCAGCTATGTCAATGGTATCTGCAGCATGTAATTTTAAAATACTTTTATTTTTTTTAGCAACGGTAGCATATAACTTATCCGCTGACATAAGAGACAAATGCTTTTCATCAATTTTCATTTTGATAGCTGTCTCGCCTCTCGTTTTTAATGCAGATTTAAATACACAAATAGCATTAACAGTAGCTGACGAAAAACTATTACGTTTTTTTGTTTTTAAATTATTTAAAAGAGAAAACATTCTCTCCGAATCGGCATTTGAATTTGGAAGAGATCGAATAGTACTTATAATATTTGTTAAATTGGGATATTTAGCAAGATTGTTGTGTCGATTTTGTAAAATTTTTTTCCACATGCTGTCGAAATTTAATGTAGAAAAGTTTTGTTTTTCTTCTATTGTAAAATCTGATGGTAAGGCCATCCATTCCTTCTTTAAATCATTTTCATCAAAACCGCCGATAGTTTTAGCTATAAAAGAAACATCATTGAATGATGTTTCTCTATTGTTATCAAATAAACTTATATATGGTCGAAAAACTTGTAACTTTGATAAAAATATATTATTTAGAGGTAATCTTTTACGAATTTCTTCTGCAGCAGTCACATAAAATAATAAACAATTCTCTCGAACAATTGTAACTATGTTTATGTGACCTTTCAGCGTTAATTCGTTTAGATATTCCTCACATTCTGATCCCAAAATAATTTCATTAGTAGGTTTTTGATTTTCTTTTAATGAAAATATAATATTTGAAGAAAATGGTTTTAAATATTCTTCTTTTATAAAATTTCGACAGATTTGGAAAAGAAAGTTTAAAGATTTTGGATATAATAAATGAATCCTTGTTTCTAATGCTTGAAAAAATGCATTAAATGCATTAAAAAAATTCAAAACATATTTTAAAAATAGAAAATAAGCTTTTATTTCCACGTTGTCCATCATAGACAAGAGATATTCTCCAGAATTTGTTTTTTCGCTCACAACCATTTCAGTAAGAAAGTATTTAATTGTATCCCAAGATTCAAGAAGTCTTTCGATACATAAATAATGCGAAAGCCAGCGCGTATCACATAATTTCAATATTTTGCGATTTGTTTCTTGGAAACATTCACAAAATTCACGAAAAATAGCCGTACGTTTTGGACTGCTATTGAGATAAGTAGCAATTTTTTTTAGAAATTCTTCGCAATATGCAGGCATTTTAGAACATGCAGCGTGCGCTGCTAATGCGGAGGAATGACATGGGCATGAAAACGTTAATAAATGTGGACATATTTCTTCTAATTTTTTTTTAAACGATAAATGTTTTCCTGTCATAACAGATGCATTGTCACATGATAAAGCTACGATATTTAAAAATGGAATCTGTAATTTCCACATTTCACATTTAAATGCCTTAAACAACTTTTCTGCACTTGAATCTTTGGCATCAATATCAATTAATTTAACTAATTGTGAGCGAATATCTAATGTCTCTGGATCAACGTATCGAACAAGAAAAGTCATCCATTTATCATTAGTTATATCAGATGTTTCGTCAATAAAAATTGAAAATTTTGTATTCTGAATTTTATTGACGACACGATCTGTTTCAACTGGGCATAAAACATTTGTAATAATGCTTTTACATTTTGTTCGGCCCATGCTCATGCTTTTTAACACATTAGGGTCTTTTCCAATATGTTGAAAAAAGTTGAGAATTTCTTTTGCAGTTTGATGCGAAATATTTTTATCAGCAATTAATGCAGCATATCGAATTTCTGCTATTTTTTTTCGCTCTTCAAACGACAAAAGTGAATCATCTGTTATGTTTATATTTTCGTTTGTATTCTTTGTTCCTGTTTTAATTTTACATATTTCTATATGCGCTTTGGATTCTGTGTGACGATAAATTTTCGATAAATCACCTCTCATTGATTTATCACAAAATGAACAAAAAAATAAATTTTCATCATGTGATACTTTGCGTAACCATGGCTTAAATAATTCTATTTCTAGCCATTGTTCTTGAAATTTATATTTTTCGGATATTTTTTTATCTGAATTTTTATTATTATTTTCACACACATTATTAGTATTTAAAGCTAAATTATTTTCTTTAATATTATTTTTATGACACGCAGAATCCGCATGTCTTAAAATATGTGTATTGCACGAAAAATTTTTATTGCATATACTACAATAATAAAGACTATCGTCGGATGGTACTTTGCGTATCCAAGATTTATATCGATCATCATTGAGCCAAGCATTTGAAAAGCTTCGCTTAAATTTTTTTTTCAATTCATCACTCATTTTTGTGAAACAAAAAATAGACAGAAACAAAGAATTAAAGAAGCTAAAGATGAAAAATGATATATATATATAGAAATTTGAAATAATCAGAACTCACACACAAATCGGGATTGTGACAGTTCTTGAACACCAAGATTTCAGAGCACGTATAAAAAAATACGTTTACTTGATAGTACAAGGCGACAAGATTATCTGATGAAAATAAATGCCGCGAAATAAATGAACGGCGTAAAACAAATTAAACGGCATGAAACAAATAAACAAATGCCGAGTGTGTCTCATTGTCTGTTCATCCAAGCACGGCGACAGATCGAATATGTCTCGTAAGTAAATCATTATTTATACAAAGATATTAAGAAATAATTTAATCTTTAATTTCTATTTTAATTTTTTTCTTCACATTTTATAGAAGACATTAATGAAGAGATGGACGCTTTGGTGCTGCAAGATGCTGCGCAGCCAACGATGCAGCAGCTGATGCAACAAATGTTGCATCAGCAACATTTGTTGCATCAGCTGCAAATATTTATGCAGCAGCAGCAGCAGCAGCAGCAGCACCAGCACCAGCACCAGCATCAGCACCAGCACCAGCAGCACCAGCACCAGCAGCAGCAGCAGCCGCCGCCGTCGCCGCCGCCGCCGCCGCCGCAGTCGTCGCAACCGCAGCCGCAGGAAGAGGAGCAACAGCAGGAAAAAAATGGTACATTATTTTTTATATTAAATTATATTTAATGAAATTATATATATACAGGGTGTCCCACATAGAAGTGGCCATCCCCTTTTATCTTTTAAACTAAAGAGATAGACCATAACAAATATATATGAAATTAAATGGCTTTAACTGAACTTTATTATGAGTATAGTGGTTGATTACAAAATTTATTTGTATTAAAGAACGGAGAGATATGTATAATTTTTTTATAATAATGTAGATATTTTGATATAATAAAAGTTGTAGCGCTGTTTGAAACGAATATAACGATGTATAATTTAATGTAAATATTTTACATATTATACGAGATTTTCCGGCTTGAATTATCGCGGGCGACGTCCACCATTTCATCTTCGGCCTTGCGATATAGCCAACTTCTGACTGAGTATCATAATTAAATGACAACATGACATATGTCAACCTCTAATGCACGAGTCAGAAGTTAGCTATATCGCAGGACCGAAAATGAAATGGTGGACTTCGCCCGCGATATTTCAAGCCGGAAAATCTCGTATAATATGTAAAATATTTACATTAAATTATACATCGTTATATTCGTTTCAAACAGCGCTACAACTTTTATTATATCAAAATATCTACATTATTATAAAAAAATTATACATATCTCTCCGTTCTTTAATACAAATAAATTTTGTAATCAACCACTATACTCATAATAAAGCTCAGTTAAAGCCATTTAATTTCATATATATTTATTATGGTCTATTTCTTTTAGTTTAAAAGATGGCCACTTTTAGGTGGGACACCCTGTATATATATATATATATATATATATATATATATATATATAATAATTTGTTTTATTCTTCAGAAAATAAAGAAAATAAAAGAGGAGGCGGGAAGGCCCGTGCCCGCTGGTATGCTCAGCGCGGCAGGGCTGGCGGTCGAGGAGGCGACCGAGGGCGAAGAGGCGGCTGGGCCCGAGGAGGCGGCTGGGCCCGAGGAGGCGGTTAGGCCCGAAGAGGCGATCGAGGCGGACGAGGCGGCTGGGGCCGAGAAACAGTGATTAAAAATTATTACTATTATTAATATTATAAATAAAATTAAAAATAAAAAAATAATTTATAATTCATTGAATATTTATTTATCATAGAATACTTATTCCTTTTATCCTTTATTCGTAGATATTTTTTTCTCATATCAATACAATGTGGTATAATAGGGCTCTAGGCGAAGATCCACATAAAAAAATCTAACGCGCCATTGGTGATACCCCGTGGGTGGTGTGGAAAATCGCCACTCATTAATTTTTTTTATTTTATTATTTTAAATGTATATATATATATATATATATATATATATATATATAGAGAGAGAGAGAGAGAGAGAGAGAGAAAACAAGTGTTAAATTATTATAAAAAACTAAATAGTTTTATAATATATTTTTGTAATATAATTAGTACATATTTATATTTGTACGGTGTATATATATATATATATATATATATATAAATACATTATAAATATATTTATAAATATATATATATACATATACAGGGTCTACCAAAAGTGTGGAAACCCCTAAATATCTCGGAAAATATACGTTTTACAGAAAAGTGTTTCCAACAAAAGTTGTAGGGTTTAAGAAGATCTATATACTGATTCTATCAGTTTGACCTTGGATGGCGTCGTCAAGGTCAGGTCAAGGTCACATTGACTTTTTTAAATGACACCCCCTACATTTGATTGCATATTCTTATAGCTTAATTCAAGAGCTTTCCAAAACACTATAATAATGTTCATTTTTATTAAGTACTTTGCGAGTTATGAGGGTTGAATGATAGAGTAGCGCCGGTATTAACATTATCCAAGGTGTACTACATGGAGGTTACTCGCTCGGATTTGCATCTGTTGTGTGTGTGATCCAGCTAACTAAGGCAAGATCGGTCGTGGATCCAGTCAGCAAAAGCAAAGACCCAACCAAATTACAATCGAGCATTTAAAGACCTGGAAAGCAATCGACATAGTAAACAGTAAATAAATTTGTGGATGCTCATTTATCATAATAATTGTTCGAAATGTGTGCGTGTGCGTGCGTGCGGTGCGTGTATACAGAGATCAGGTTAGGTTGCACCAAACGATTGCAAATGTGTTTCAATGTGTTAAAGTAAATGCTGAAAGTGGCTGCCATTTACTTCCTGACAATATGCTAATCTTTGGTAGAATGTAGAAATGACTTTACGATTCGTTTCAAAAGGTATCAAAGCCATTTCATCCCTTATTCGCTGTATCAATTCGTGAATGGTTTTAGATTTTGTTCTGTAAACCTTACTCTTCAGATATCCCCATAGATAATAATCAAGAGGAGTTAGATCTGGTGACCGAGGTGGCCAATCCTCTCCTCCCTCATTTCCGTTCCTTCTTCCTATCCACCGTAGCGGAAAAGTCTCATTTAAAATACGACGTGGTCCTGCACCAAAATGAGCAGGAGCTCCATCATGCTGAAACCATATTTCTTGGAAATTATTTGAAAAAGTATTCTGTATGGCTGGAATTATTTGATCAACAAGTAATCTCTCATACCTTTGAGCGTTCAAATATTCTTCAAAAAAAAACGGCCCTATTAAATAGCCATCTATTATTCCGCACCATACATTTATTTTTTGTGGATGTTGTGTGTGAGTTTCCCGCACCCAATTCGGATTCTCATCTGACCAGAAACGAAAATTTTGATTATTAACTTCTCCCGTTAAGGTAAAAGTTGCCTCGTCTGTGAAAACAATTTGATAAGGGAAGATGGGCCGGACATCTATTAGTGCCATCATTCTTTCACAGAAATGTATACGACGCTCCTCATCTCCGTTTTGCAATTCTTGAACGTATTGCAATTTATATGGATGGAACTTGTTCTTCTTTAAAATTCTCCAAACCGACATGGGAGCAATATCGTGAGTTTGAGCGACTCTCTGAACACTAGAATTGGGATCTTCAATAAATGTCTGCAGAACATCAAGTTGTTTTTCTTCGTTGGTTGCAGACAATGGTCTTCCTGACTTAGAGCGATTTCTTACGCTACCAGTTTGTCTAAAACGTTCTATTGTTTTTAACACAGTGGACTTATTAATTCGACGGTTCGGATACGTGTCATTAAATAATCGAACGACATCAGAGAACGATCTTTCGTTATCACCCCATCCACGCATCATGAGGATAGTGATTCTTTCACGTTCCGACAAGTCGCCAGCCATTTTTAAAACGTTTAATTTTAATTAATCGTACGTTGTATTTGGACGATAACAATTAATTTCTGCTTGCTCAAAGCTGAAGTTAGAAGGTGCTCGTTCTTTGATAGCTTTATACATTCTTAGTTGAATTTTAAATGCGAGTTAGACTGTATGTAGTGCGTCACATAGCGGTAAATGAAGGAACTAACGAGACGTTTCATACACGTTTTATGGAGCAATTTTTTGGCAATTTGACTTCAGCGAAATATGAGGATATGTTGAGGAATCGATCTTGCCTTAGTTAGCTGGATCACACACACAACAGATGCAAATCCGAGCGAGTAACCTCCATGTAGTACACCTTGGATAATGTTAATACCGGCGCTACTCTATCATTCAACCCTCATAACTCGCAAAGTACTTAATAAAAATGAACATTATTATAGTGTTTTGGAAAGCTCTTGAATTAAGCTATAAGAATATGCAATCAAATGTAGGGGGTGTCATTTAAAAAAGTCAATGTGACCTTGACCTGACCTTGACGACGCCATCCAAGGTCAAACTGATAGAATCAGTATATAGATCTTCTTAAACCCTACAACTTTTGTTGGAAACACTTTTCTGTAAAACGTATATTTTCCGAGATATTTAGGGGTTTCCACACTTTTGGTAGACCCTGTATATATATATATATTATAAATATATTAAATATTATATATATATATATATATATATATATAATACAAATATAATTATTTAAATATTATTCTTTATAATATGTTTATAATATGTATGTGTATACATATATATATACAGATACATATTATAAACAAATTATACAATAAAAATGCTGTAAAAGAAACATGAGCGCATATCGAAATATCGAGGAACGTGACGCGTCGCGTATTGCCCGTCTTTCGGTAGGAAGGAGACAGAAGACTGTATTCTGTCCTCTTCTACTATCCGAAGCTAGCCGAAGCGCCGAGCTCACACGTACGCTTACGCTTACATCCTCATTACCCCCTCCACGCCGTGTTGCATGTTGCTTGCGGCGGAGATCTGGCAGCTTTGGTTAGTACCCTAACCTGCCGTAACATAACACAGCTGTTTGCTACCGCCGAATAAATATCGTCGCGTTGTCGCGTTATTGCGTCGTCGCGTCGTGTAATAACGTGTCTGTCCGCGTGTATTTCTTTCATCGAAGACTTTTTAATTGCTAACGGTGATTATTCGGCAGTGATTGATAGTGATTAATGATAGAGAGTGAGTTTAGTAAATTCTCGTTTTATCGAGTGAGTGAATAAATGTGGTTACGTTTAAGAGAATACAGTTAATAAAAAGAAGAACTTTCGATTAATTATTTAGTGTGAATGTCTCTGTCTTTTGTAACGTGTGATATCTATGTTAAATTTGAATGAAAGTGCGATCTATCGGAATATTTATTTCTCAAGGAACTACAGCAATAATTAGCAGAAGTCATCGAACAAGGTAACAATAATTATTCTTTGGCGTTGTGTCGAAATAGATCTTGGGAAGTCAGATAGTGTCCCAGAGGAAATTCGTAAAGAGAGGGGTTTTTAGTGGGTAGGGAGTACCGAGTTGGTAATTAGACTTGGTACTCGAGTCCCACATAACTCACCGGACCGAGCGGTGAGTATGCATAAAATGCATTTTCCCCTCTCGTAAAAAAGAAAAAAAAAAAAAACCCAACAACGGTTAAGTGAGCGAATGAGAGAGACAGAGAGTGAGAGTGAGAGAGAGAGAGAGAGAGAGAGAGAATGTATGTATTCGCATGTATGTCCGTGTGTATAGCGACCAGCTGATCGCCCCGCGTGAGCGCCCGCGTCTGACGGTCAGTTGCGCCGCCCTTGCATGCCTCTTGTATCCGACCCGTAATAAGCAAAATGTTTCTCTTAATAATTCAAAAACTATGCTTTGCACGAAATTTTGTCAAAGGAAAAATCGTCTTAGAATTCGATTAAGATTATGTTTTTGCAAAAACATAAGGTTATTTAGAATCACCCTGTATATATATATATATATATATATATATATATATATATATATATTGTGACGTGGCCGTCACGTCGCGTACATCCGCCCCGGCAATCTTGACAGGGCGCGGGCCGAGTGGCCGCGTCAAGGGTCAAGAGAGAGAGAGAACTATCGCGCTCCCCGGAGAGACGAGCGAATTAGTGTAATTGCGTGTAGTATTAATTCCTTTTTTTTATTTTGTATCATCGTCGGCTTGAGGCGCCTCACCATCGAACACCGAAGAACAGGGGAGAGCATCATCGCCTCCCCGCGACAGCTAAGGACGACAGCCGAAGGGAAACTCATAAGAGCCGAGGATCCTGGCCCAGGGAGCCCTGCATCATGAACCCGGGCAGGGGAGAGCCGCATCGCCTCCCCACGATTGCCGGAAGCGACAGCCGTTGCGACAGCCATCCTCCAGGGGAGGATACGTCCGTGAAGGACCGCACCCGGACAATATAAGGGCCCGCAACGGCATTCAAGCTTGGCGCTATTTCGCGCGGGGCGCGAAAATGCCTCGCGTGGCGCGCGAGGCGCCAGGACCTCGCGCGTGTCGGCCGCTAATTGGCCGGGGGTCCGCGCATCCCCCTGCGCGGCCAACGACCCCGCTATCGACTCTGGATCGCGAGATCCAGGGCTCACTTTGTCGCAGCCACTCGCCTAAGCCAGTCGCGAACTATTTTTGTGTGTGCTCTTGAGACGGAACCGAACTTGGCGGACGAGGCCGAGGATCATCCCCACAACAGGAGGAGCTCCGTCGGTGAGGTTGCCCACGTAATTTTGGTACTCCGCGAGCGTGATCGTGTCCGCTCGCCGGCCGTTCTGTCGCCGTCGCCATTACGGCTTATCGCGACCGCTCGAGCCTTCAGCCGAGTCGGTCGATTTTATGTATTTCGGGCGACCGGAGACAAGCGACCGAGGAAGCGCGGACACTAGTGACGGAAGTGCGTATCGTAGGGTAATTCTCGTTTCTCTCCGGGTATCAGGGTGCGTAATACGCGTAGCATTCGACCATCGGGTATCGACCGCGTGCGTCGTAAATCGCGAGAAATGCGTAGTTCGTACGGGCTGTCGTTTGGTTGTCGAAGCCGCGTCTCGCACTTCTGAAATATGTCTCAGAGCGAGTCTGTGGAAGTAATTATTCGTGATTAATGAGTCTTCGTGTATTTTAATTGTCGTTCATGGATCTTGCGCGAAACTGAGTATTATTGTCGCGCCTATTGTGTGCGTGTGAGCTATCCGTCTCGAAAGGAGAAACGTAATCCCTCGAAATTGTCGCGGTGTGCGGGTATCGCACGATTCTAAGTATTGAGATCTGAGGTCAGGAAATTCCTGGCGAATATCGCGGCTATCGAAGGAGGCGCGGTGCGGGACTGTCGCCCGGCCTTCCTTATTTCCTTGATACGAGAAGATAATTAATTCTCACGCTGTCGAAGGTATCGGAGGTGTGACACGACATTGTCGCATCGCCCCGATTGCCAGAAAGAGTTGAGTTGCGAGCGTCGCGGCAAAAGGCGGAAAAATCTCCGACCGCCGCTGGCTATCGAACTTCGCCGGTATCGCCCGCCCTCGTATGCGAGATCTCTCCTCGCGAAACTAATATCTTTTCGCTTATTGCGTAGCTAATCGGCTATCTTATTTCTGGGTTGTCGACTCCGAGTGCGCTCGGAGGAAATTGCGAGATACGCAGCTAATTAGTAAGATCTCAGCGAGGCTGTCGGAGCTGCGACTCATAGGCTGGTATTATCTCTCTCTCTCGCGCGTGTAGTACGACCGTTATTGAGAATTCGAATTATTAAATTCAGTTATATCAATTATTGTTCTCAGGAGCTTCGACTTTAGGAAGCCGCCGTAACAGACGTTCTCTGTTGGACCGACTTAGAATATCGCGCGTTTTTCTAACGTTTCGAGAATGATGGTCAGTTCATGTCTAGTACGTTAATTCTGCGTCCAATCTGTATCGATTTTTACTTCTTTTTGTTAAACACTTTTCTTATTATTTACGTTCTTAATAAACCTGTTAGTTTCTTATTTCTTAAATCTCGCGTTCTTTATTTGACTGGCGATCGTCCGTAATTTCTGTGTTCGTCTTTGTCTGTTAATTCAATAAGCTCGCTCAATCAATTCACTTTTTCTTGCAAACCCCGCCCCTCTACCGTTAGGCGAGCTAGCCAGCCCGTGGCGAAGCGGGCTGTCGTATTCTTTCGCGTTATTCTTTGAAGAATTCGTGAAACTGGTACGTGAGAGACCGTACCTGGCGCCCAGTTCCGAGATATCGAGACGGCCTTCGCTCCGCCGCGGCTCGCGCACGGACACCCTCCATCCCTGTCCCGCCGATCGCGAGTACACCAAAACCCTTGTGTTTTTGACGGCGCTTCCGCTCCCCCGCGAGAATCAAAATTTGGAATTGAAAAAGCGTCGCAATATATATATATATATATATATATATATATATTGTATATTATATGTATATGTATATATACTGTTCATATAGAGCGGTTTTATTAAATAAATGTCAAATTATTACGTCGTTTTTTAAACAGATATACGTCTATGTGAACCGTATAACGAGTAAAATGTATTAACCACGCTCATTACTATATGTGCGGGCTAAAGAACGACGCCGATTAGATGATATTTAATTAATAATTCCTTTATTGTTATCTAAAAAATGATTCAGAACTCTTCAATTCATTTTTCATTAAGAAATAATGCTCCTTAATTTATAGACGCGCATTATGCCCTGTATATGTATATGCAGAACAATTAGTAACAAATAATTTACTTTGGTTTATTTTATTTTAAATATTTTGTAATCTTGTGTTTTTTATGACAAATAAAATAATGATTAGATAAATTTATATATATATATATATATATATATATATATATAATACATCTATAATCTGGTAACATTTTATATTTTCAGATTTGCAGTGTATTGAAAAAGAAAGTAAAGTTGAAGAATGTGACATTGATGATGTCAATAACTCAAATGATGATGTTGATAACTCTATTGTACTAATGAACATTTCGTCAGGTTCAAACTTGAATTTTAAACAAAGTTAGTATAATTTCAAATTAACTTATGATTATATATGATGTAATTTAGAGTAGCCATAATGTTATTTAGTTAATATATGAAACAATTTAACATGATGTGTCTCTCATATCTTTTTTCACATTTTTTATCTTGACAATTTTGTAAAAATTTTATATTTTGTTCATACACCTAAATATCTTTTATAGTGAGAGATTTTCAGCAAGAGATAGTTGACGTGTTACTTTCTATGGCCCATATGCTGATTCCTCTTTTATCGATAAAAGTGCCTCTAAAACTGGCTTATAAGTCTTCTAATTGGCTACATGCCACTTTTAGAGATAGTTTTAGCGATAAAAGAGGAATCAGAATATGAGCTTCTTTTGATGGAAAACATCCGACTTTGACGTTCTTATATTTGAATTAGACAAATTTTGATGTTATTTGATTTGAATATAAATAATTATAAAATAATATATTGATGTACATAATGAGTATCCAATGTGGATGGGAAAAATAATATGTATATTGGCTTAGTTTACACCGATACTTTAATATGCATACTAAATATTATGCATTTGTTTATGTTATGTTACGTTATGTTAAATCTATAGTGACTTAATATTCTGATGCTTATTGGTCCATATACGGTCTTATACTATATTATTATACCTAGCACAAGTATTAAAATATTTATATAAAGATTTTGTAATGTTATTGATTGATATTATATATAATAGTAAAGCCAGTTACATTTTATATCTCATATAAAAGATTCGATTAGATGTATAATTAAATCAATGTTTAAATGATATGAAACAGAAATAGTAATAGTAATTTTATTTTATTATTTTTAGAACCACAATGTTCTGTCCAATTGTCCAACCAAAAAGAGGATCATGATGATGATGATATTAACGATAATGTTAATCCAAATTGTGAAAATATCCAGGCCCAGACTTGAATGAACAAAGTTAGTATACAAATTTAGTTTATATTTTATTTATGATTATAATTTATTTTTATCATAATGTTGTTTAGTCGGAAATATTTAGACGTTTTTTTATTTTTCTTTTTATATTTTCAATGTAGAATTTGTCTAAAAATTTATCTTTTGTTTCCATACATACATGAATTAACTTTTTTGTCAATATTTTATAGGGGTGGACAATTTTCAAAGATTCGTGATTAGAAAATTAACGAATCTAGAATTAAAAGTGGATAATATAAACCAAAAAATGAAAATTATAAATACAAATCAAAAGCTCATATTAGAGAAACTTTCTCTCAGTTCAAATTTGGAAATGGAACAAAGACAAATTGACATTTATGAAGATTTACCGCTTAAAGATGAAAACAGTCTTCAACTTGTAGAAACTAAACTAAAAGATGATTTATTTTATCGAAATGAAATGGTAAGTCAAATTTTGAAATTCTGTTAAATTCCTTAGAGGAAATAAAAAAGGAAAGACAACGATTTAAGATCTGATAGATAATTTTGAAAAGAGTAAAAGTCGTTAAAAAAATGTTATATTTATTAAATATTCTTGCATGATAAAGTCATATCTATTGCCTCCTGGATTATGTAACGTATTTTATCCTGTAATATGTATAAATTTCTCACAGATAGCAAATGCACATGTATATAAATTATATATTTATATGATAAAAGATTTTTTATAGCAATTTTATAAAAAAGCATATACAAAGATATTTAGTGGAATATTTTTATTTAAAATTACAGATCTTAAGTTTATATCCTTCTTCTTATTTTGAGATGTTTTATGCAAAGAATAATTAAAATATATAATTTATTTATTATATAAATATATAATATACTATAATATATATATAAATATATATTAATATATTAATTTATTATATAAATATATAATTTCGATTATATGTTTGCAAAATAATTATTAATGCTAGTTTAAAATAATTTCAGATTAAACAATTGACACGGTTAACGTCTTGTGATAACATGAAAACATCATGTTTACGAGTTATAAAAGCCATATTGTCCAATGAACTTACGGAAAAATAGTTGGTACGGAGCCAAAAAAAAAAGAAAACTTTTCCAAATTGGATGTATGCAAAGTAATTATGAGTAAGTAAAATATTTAAAAGGAAGGAATCTATTTTTTATTAATGAATTTGGTAATTTCTTTACAAGTTTAAAGACATATTCGTAAATAAGCATTTTTTAATTAATAAAATATATATTAAGATTTTTCAACTATTTCTTACATCTATATATTAGAAATAAAGCATATACTAATTTGTTATTTGATTAAAATTAGATCATAGATATATTTTTTCTTATTTATTCAGAAATAACTAATGAAAGGTTACCTATATTACTTTTTCAAGTGTGATACGAAGATCACATATTAATGTCACGGATGAGCAGATTGCCGCGCCTATAAAAATATGGCTCGCCCATGCTAAAGAGCGCATGGAGCGTTCACAAAACATACAGCAAGAATAAAAAGAATATAAATGGAGAAGGTAGCCAAAGTTTTGTTTCTAATAGTTGAAGACTTTTGATCTTTTGATTTGTATTAATAACTTTCAGTTTTTGACTTATACTTCCTCCATTCTTTTTATTCACAAAGTAATTATATAGTTATTCTGAATATAAGACGAATTGTATAGGATTCCGGTACGGAATCCATATGCAATATTATATGTTATAGTAAAATTAAGTAAATTTTATTATTAATTTATTTTGGTACTTTGCAATATTATATGTTTAAGTAAAATTGAGCAATATTATATGCAATATTATATGTTAAAGTAAAATTAAGTATATTAAATAATTTTATTATTTATTTTGTTACTTTGCGATATTATATGTTTAAGTAAAATTGAGCAATATTATATGCAATATTATATGTTAAAGTAAAATTAAGTAAATTTTATTATTTATTTTGTTACTTTGCAATATTATATGTTAAAGTAAAATTAAGCAATATTATATGCAATATTATATGTTAAAGAAAAATTAAGTAAATTTTATTATTTATTTTGTTACTTTGCGATATTATATGTTTAAGTAAAATTGAGCAATATTATATGCAATATTATATGTTAAAGTAAAATTAAGTAAATTTTATTATTTATTTTGTTACTTTGCAATATTATATGTTAAAGTAAAATTGAGCAATATTATATGCAATATTATATGTTAAAGAAAAATTAAGTAAATTTTATTATTAATTTATTTTGGTACTTTTGTAATATATATAAAGTATAAAGTAAAGTAAAAGTATAAAATATATATTAAATTATATAAATTTGTTATATAATTAACAAATGAATAAAAATATTTATTTATTTACTGAACACAGAGTACAAATTAATATAACCTATCCTATCAATATATTAATAACATACTGATAATGATGTACTAATAACATACTGATAATGATGTACTGATAACATACTGAACGACATTCTATAGATATACCGACAACATACTACACGTCTGCTGATGATATCCTATGAAAATACTGCGGGATATTCATAACATATACTACGAATTATAATAAACGGGACATAGGAATTTTCGTAGCATGTACTCAGTATATCGTAGTACGTATATCGAATGTTTTGAGAATGTACGCAATATACTTTTGCGGTGTTCTCCGAACATTCTCAGTATCTACATGTGCTGTTAGGGTTGTGCATTGTGTAAAAACTTCTCTTGGACGAAATAAACTTATAGAGTAGTAGCAGGCAATAACACTTAAATTAAAGGTAAGTCATATTATATAATACATCCTATATTATTTCATTAACTTTTCATTGCGGTATAGGTTAAGAATCGTTACAACGTATTTTTTCTTTATGTTAATTAATTTCTTAATTTCAAAATATATATGAATTGTTAACATTTTTTTGTTTTTTAGGTAATAACTATTTCATTACAATCGGATCAATAAACTTTATGGCACTTTTTATCCATTCATTTTAAGTTTTGTGTCTTGTTGAATGAAAATCAAAATGTCAAACAAAAAAAGTCAAAGAGAAAAATTGTGTCGTAAAATTAACGAAAGAATCAATCTGTCATTAGTAATGATTAGTGAAACTAATCAATTAACAGATCATGAAACAATCTCAGATCAGAAATGTGAAAAAATACAGAAAAATAGTGATAATGAAATTATTATTGATAATAATGATAACAATGATTTTCAAAATAATAACAATGATTTTCAAAATAACAATAATATTTTATTAAATAGTAAAGATAATAATTTGAAATTGAATGATTATTCTTCTCTTGCAATTAGAGATTTACAAGAACATAATAACACTAGTATTTCACTTCCATTATTTACAAAGTCTAAGGAATCTCTTACTACAAAATTAGGAAAATGGTCCATTGATAGAAATATTAGCCTAACTTCATTTAAAGAATTATTAAATATATTTCATGAAGAACCATCTTTGACTAATATCTTACCAGCTGATCCACGTACAATTTTAAAAGCACCTCGCAAATCTAATTTTTTAAACAATTCATTTCATTATTTTGGTATACGCAACTCATTAAATTCTTCAACTTTAAAACATAATATAATTGTTGATGAAAACACAGAATTTTGTCTAGCAATTAATATTGATGGACTGCCTTTAACAAAAAGCACATCAAGTTCTTTTTGGCCAATTTTGGGTACAGTAAAATCAATTAAAAAATTAAAAAATCAAGTATTTATAATAGCTTTACATTATGGAAGTGAAAAACTTAAAACTAATGAATTTTTAAAAAATTTTGTAGAAGAATGTATAGAACTATCAAATGGAATAATGATACAATCTGTGTTATGTAAATCAAAATTTCAATGTTAATTTGTGATACCCCAGCTAAGTCTCATATTTTATCTGTTAAGAGCCATTCAGGTTATTTTTCATGTACAAAGTGTATTGAAGAAGGCGACATGGTTAACAATGTTTTATGCTTTGATAAAATTGATAATTATGAAAAAAGAACAGATCATTCATTTAGAAATACTCTTCAAATCGAACATCATACAGGAGAAACACTTTGGCTTCAAATTCCCAATTTTAATATGATTGACAATGTACCTTTAGATTATATGTATGCATATTCTTCTACTAGGTGCAACAAAAAGGTTGTTAGCGTGTAACGCTGTAAGCGTTATGGATGGATATTTGGCAAGCCTCCTCATAAATTACGTGCTTCAAGTATTAATAAAATTAGCAACAATCTTCAGCTGTTAAAAAAATATATTCCTTGTGAATTTGCAAGAAAAACTCGGCCAATAAATGAATGTAAAAGATTTAAAGCAACCGAGTTTAGACTTTTTTTATTATACACAGGTCCAATAGTTTTGTAGAAAATAATACCATTGAAAGAGTATAATAATTTTCATATGCTAAATTTAGCAAGCTCGATATTGTAACTCGATAAGTAAACACTATGTAAAATTTGAGAATTATATTTCTTATGCCGAAGATCTAATGAAACATTTTAATAAGAATTCTATTACAATTTATGGACCTGATTTCATTTCACACAACATACATAGTTTATTGCATTTTAGTGATTGTGTGCGCCTGTTTGGTTCACTTGATGAATTTAGTGCCTTTCCATTTGAAAATTACATGCAGAAGATAAAAAAGAATATTCGTAGGCATTCGCAGCAGTTGCAACAAATTGTGTGTAGAGTTAGCAAGGAAAATAATTTTTTGCAACCAATACAATCTACAAATGATAATTCCGTAACATTATTGCGGGAACATTTTAATGGTCCATTGATAAATAATTGCACTTCTCCGCAGTACAGGAAGCTTAAAATGATTAATTATTGCTTAAATGTTTTAAAAGTAGCTGATCGATTTGTTGAATTGGATGATACAACTATTGTTGAAATACAAAATTTTGCTTCATATCAAAATGAAATATTCCTAATAAGAATCAAATATATTGCACATAAAGATTTCTATTCAAAGCCATGTTTTTCTTCATTATTTGATATTAAAGTAATTACAAAATATGATACTGAATTGAAAATGTGGAGAATGGACAAGATCAGAAGAAAATTATTAGTTTTACCATATAATGATAAATATGTTGCATTTCCTCTACTTCATTTATAATTGCTTTAATTTCATAAAAATATTAAAATAAATACAAATAAAAATAATGAAAAAATTTTGAAATTATATGGTTAGTTATTTATTCTATTCTTTCATTGATCTTGATTTCTTTGCTAAATTGGCATATTTCTATTTGTATGCAAGTGATTCGAGGAATTTAATAATTGCATTTATAAGTTTAAGGAATTGCTATTGATTAATATGTACATATAGATGACTTGGCTTGTCGTTCGATTCAAACAGGAAGATACTGTGGAGGCAGTACCGAAAACATGGTTTCTATCAAAAGAATCTACATACTATTGGCCACCAAAAAGTTACGATAATACAGCTATTAAAGCATTAATAAAAAAGAAGCATAATCCTGGCTCGACATGGATAAAATATGAAGCAATTGTTTTAGGCACATACACATATAGTAAATATTATTTATATTATGTTAAATTTTTATTAAATTGTATTATGTAAAATTTGTATTAAAAAAAATAATTAACTTTTAATTCGTTTAGATGATTTAAAAATTGCTAAAAAAAAGGCAATCAAAGCCCAAAGTACAGATGTCCTTTCATCACATACAGAGACCTTAACAAAAAAAAAGAATAAAATGCATAAACGGAGACAAGACAGGAAGAAACACAATTCCTCAGATACTGATAAATCCAATGAGTCTAACTGTGATATGTCTGATGAAGATAGTAACACGTACCCATCATTTTCACATTTTGGCAACACACATGTTGAACGCGGTAAAATAATTAAATTTTTCTAGCAAAAATTTGTTTAATTTTCAAAAAGTAATTTTTTTATATTTAATATATAGACAGTAATCGCTCTCCAACAGAAAGTCAAGATAAAAAATATCACTAATGGTAAGAGTTTTTGAAATTTCAATTTTTATATCAAAATGCACGTTTGTTAATTAGATCAATATGTTAAAGAAAATTAAGTCCAAAGCCGCGTATAGGTATAAATTTGAATATAGATTTGAAAAATTAACTTTTAAATTTTCAGAATTTAAAAGACAATTTTTTAAAGAAATTCATCTTATTCATCTAAAATTAAATGACTTTATGAGGAGCATTGATATGCTTATAAAAAAAACCCGATGTATTGATGAACCAGATCTAAATGATGACACTAATATGGCTGTTAAGATTCTAATACAATCGTTTCCAGTCATTACAGAACAGCAACTAATGTCAATGGAAGAATGGCTATCAAATTCAACTGATAACATACATGCATTGGTGTGTATTGAATTATCCTATATATTTTTTTTTAATTTTATATTACATGATGAAAACTATTTTCTAATAAATTACTTTTCGAATTTTATATTTTAGAGTAATCAACTGCGTTTAATTGGAGGCACGGATCTTTCCCATCTAATCAAGGGCGTTATGTTGAGAGTAATTTCGAACGAAGTTGGGATGCTATATTCTTGGGAGGGAGTTCGGCAAAAAAACCTTTTCGTTGAAGTTTGTCCAAGTTATCATTGGTAAAATATATTATTTTATATACTCACTTATTTTATATACTACATCGAAACAATTTTAAGCACATATACATTCTTGAGCAAAACCTAATGTAACTGTGTTGCGTAACTAAATGATGCTCAATGCAATAACCAAATAGAAAAATTTAAATTTAAAACTAACTTTGTAATATAACTTTGTCGCTTTCACTTGATCTACTATTTCTGATTTAATACATTCCTATTTATGGATCAGTCGGACATATTTTTAATATTGCGTTACTGTATTAATGCGTAATATCATTTAACGTGCGACGAAGAAATCATAACAACCAGTTGCTTCGAAGTCTCAAGTTGTAATCCTGTTATACATGTATTATATGTGCCCATAATTATGAAAGTGGTCTAACAAGGAAAGGGTCGGAAGTGTCCCCCTCCGATTTTAATGAGCTTTGAATATGTTGTAGTCTAGATCAAAATAGGAGACACGTATTTTTTTATAAGTGCTGAGTCGGCCGTTAAGGGGGTGAAACACCTTCTTGAAAAAAATCGATTTTTTCATTTCTCAGCGGATACCGTCGAAGCGATAAGAGATATAAACAAAAGTTTCAAATAAAAGTTTTATGGTCTTTAATGTACTTCAAAATCATGTAATCAGATTTGTCGAAAATGTCATATTTTTCGAAATCCCCTCCCCCTCCCTTTTAATGTTTGAAAATTTTTAAATTTGTCTCATAACAAAACTTATAGCTCATTTAACGACAAATTCAATCATATATAATAAAGTTGTATTCCGAAGTCATTATATATATGTATATGGAAATATTACATAAAATACCGTACATAATTATTGCATACAAGAATAACAAATATTCATGGTTGATATCGGTTACAAAGATGATGATCATGAAAGAAATGATTTATACAAAGGGATTTTTTACACCATGCGCAAGAAATTACAGCAATTTCACCGCAAATATCACATGTTGGTTTTAAATTAGTTTTGAAACAAAAATCTACTGGTGTATCAAATTCTTCTGGTTTCTTTTCTAAATAACCACTTTTATACCATGCATATTTGAATAAATTTTTAAACCTTGGTGATGAAAATTGATTATGTGTTAATGATTGTAATTTTAAAATATTGTTTCTTGAATGAAGCTTGACGTCAAGATCTAAAAGCATGATGGTATCTGAAAAATGTCTAACAAAATTTTTCCATAAACGAAAACCGAATACATCTAAAGGTTGTATTTTTCCCGTTGCTCCAGCTGGTATAGTTAACAAATTAATATTGTCTATAAAATCTGGTTTGTTTCTTTGAATTATATCAGGACAATGACCAGTCCAAGAATCTAATAATAACACTGATTTTGGTCCAACATTTGGAAAAAACACTTCTTTTATCCAGATCTCAAAATGATGCGATGTTAATTTTCCAGATTTTGATGCCATGACAAAGATATTATTATCTTTAAACATTGTTTCTTTTACTATTGGACCAAATGTTCCAGTAGGTTCTTTTAAAACAATAAACAGAGGCGATAATAATCTACCATCAGCTGAAACAATAGGTTGTATAGTATAACTATGTGTAGTTGCTGATATGGATTGTACTATGCGCTCTACTTTTTTAATACCAATAGGTGATAGTGAACGACCGGAATGAAATTCTAATTGAAATCCACTTTGGTCCGAATTATATACATTTTCAATTCCATATTGTATAATAGAAGATTTAACATTTTCGATAAATGACTTGCTTCGTGCTTCTAAATCTTTGTCTGACGCTAAATTTTTTTTTGTTATAAATTTTGTAATTTTTCTAGATACGATATTATGTGCAAGCTTAAACCTTTTTACCCATGATAATGATGCTGTAAACCCAAGTAGATTTACTTCCTTCTGTGCGCGAAGAGCCCATCGAGCAATATCAATGTCATGAATAATTATTCCCTTTTCAATACCTTCATGGAATTTATTTAACGTATATGTTGAAATTTCTTTCAGTTTATCAAATCTGTTGCCACCTTGATTTACTTGCTGCTCCCATCTTCTTAATTGACGTAATGACGTGACTTTCCGAAATCTATTTCTTATAGATGCAAGAGTTCTTGACTTTTTTGTTCCACTTCTCCATAACTCTACTGCATTTCTTTTATATTCTATTGGTACAGAATCCGCAACACATTCAATTTCTTTTACAAAATATGTGTCTTCTTCTCTTTCTTCATCAATTACAGGTTCTACTTCAGGTATATCAAATTCGTTTTGAAAATCTAATGATGATTCTTCATAAACTTCAAACGCTTCTTCATACATTGATCGAAGCATATTTTCCATCATGTCTTTTGTTTCATTTTCATCTGTTGTAACAGGACTTTCTGGGAATTCCCCAGTCATATACAGTGCAGTGTATAGCAGTACTGCTACATTTCTTGGATTAAACATTATCTAAAAAAATTATTAACATTATGTATATTTGTTTTATAAATATTAGCAAAAAAATACTTATTAGCAACAAAAATATTTTATTATTTAATGCGTATTAATAATTTGTTACGTTTTCCGAGTTTCATGAAAAATAGAACAGTTTTATCACATAACTTAAATAAAGTAATAAAATATTAATTATAATTTAAATACATTAAAACAAAACAGATAAACCGCAATTTTGAATGAAGTGTAAGTAAAAGCAAAAAACTATAAAAGTTTTAAAAATCGAAAAAGTACATACATACTGTATTGTTGTGTGCGTGGGGCACAATTGTTTTTTCAGGATAACGGCTAGTCTTGTTAATTAACTCGAGCACTTGTTAATTATTTGATAACTGATTTGTGACTGTCCGCCGCTTCTAGGCGGTGGCTTTTAACGCCTCCGGTTCTGAACGATTATCGGAGGAGGATCGCGCGGTGGCATGACCAAATAAAATCATTGGTTATTTCTAAAGTGGCGTGATCAAAATGCAAGCGAAGGAAGTCCGAAGACTTCCTCGCATTTTATTGCAATTCAGCGCTATTTCGAGAGTGATTTCTTCCTCTGTTTGATGACTTGGCCGTGTGATACTGGCTGTATCAGCACTTCGGGCAGCTGACTTTCTTATCGCGACGCATTTTTTCGCTCGCTTTATAAGTTATAATCCTTTTAATTATTTTCTTATATATATAAATATATTTACTATCGCGCTCGCGTATATTCGATAGACGCTTTAATAGTAATATGTGTTCCACTGCACGCAGTTGTTAATAAAATAATATATTGCACCAACTCATTTCGCGAATGCGACATCTGTTTATTCATAGAATTGAATCTATTAACATCGGCATCTGATCAATAATTTTCCTTGTCCGACTAGTTTTATTTTTCATGCATTAAAAACATTACTTTTCCATATAAATTATATGTATATTTATTGTCACATAATATAGACATATATTATAATTATAATTATTATGTAATTTATAATTATATTTATAAATATAATTTCTATAATTTATAAAAATATATTCTCATAAATTATTTATTGCTAATTTATGGTTGCCTCTGTGAGTTTGCGAAGAAAAATGACTGTCGCTGTGAATAACGAGCGTCATAAGGCGGATAAAGCGGGCGTATAGTAGTGTATAGGGATATTTTTAATTTATTTCTGAAAAATGTGACTTCGAAATACAACTTTATTATATATGATTGAATTTGTCGTTAAATGAGCTATAAGTTTTGTTATGAGACAAATTTAAAAATTTTCAAACATTAAAAGGGAGGGGGGGGATTTCGAAAAATATGACATTTTCGACAAATCTGATTACATGATTTTGAAGTACATTAAAGACCATAAAACTTTTATTTGAAACTTTTGTTTATATCTCTTATCGCTTCGACGGTATCCGCTGAGAAATGAAAAAATCGATTTTTTTCAAGAAGGTGTTTCACCCCCTTAACGGCCGACTCAGCACTTATAAAAAAATACGTGTCTCCTATTTTGATCTAGACTACAACATATTCAAAGCTCATTAAAATCGGAGGGGGACACTTCCGACCCTTTCCTTGTAAGTCATATATTTCTTGTGTCGAGATATTTAATGAATTGCATTTGAACGAATTAAAAAATATTTTTACATTTTACGACATTTTAATTTATAATTTTTTTAGTCTTGATTAATGGAAATTTATTATGAATATGGAATTTTGTCTGAATTTCATACGAAAATGTTGTTTTTAAAGCTTGAATTGACTTAGACCATTTTCAAAATTAACTGAATGTCCTATAAATGACTTAAAGCAATAAAGAACTATGAGTTTTATTTGAAACAATAACTTTAATGGAATAATTCATGAACATTTATTAATTATTTTTAAAAAGTAATTCATTTTTATCATTTCGAGGTTTTAAGATTCTTAAAATGTTCCTGAAAAACTGGAGGGATGTATGGTAGTAAACACATAATATCTTTATGTTTTTCTTCCGTTTCTGGTCTAATGGTGGTGTATAATGGAAGTAATGTAATATTTCCGTATATTTTTGGTCTTCCTCTTTTAGGTGAAAGATCCAAAACGTGGAATTTAGAATCATCTAAAGAAGTTTTATAGAACATTTTATAAGGTTCATTTTTCAAGAATCTCATCCATTGAATTTGCAGCCAAGAGACAGATTCGCCCGCGGTATTTTTTACTCTTCTTGTTATTGATTCTTCTAGTGATTTCGTTGAAATAAAATCCGGCTGCGACATTCGTTTTATCGAAAATGTATTTCTTCTTCTATACTTTTCTATCAATTCGTAATAATGCTCAGGGTTGTATAAGTAATTTGTTTTTTTTATTTTCATTTCTATCAAACCAAAATCACGGTCATTCGGTAGAAAGGAATGACCCGATACCAAAAATTTGTGGTCTACCGTTTCAATATTATTATTTGATGACTGAGCAATTTTCATCCATGTCAATGCTACTTTAATGTTATGATTTTGGCCTGAACAAGCATCACTGTAAGCTATTACGTGTTTTTGAGTAGTTGTAATATTCTCCATATGCGTTAAAATGCATGATGCTACTTCCTGTGCATCTCTTGAAGCTGTAGTTTCATCCCATACATACATCTTGACATTGTCATCATGGAAATTATGGAAACCCAAGTTGTATAGGTACATATTTTGCTTATAATAGGCTAACGAAACAGACAGTTTAGGATACGGAAGTGTTTTTTGCAAATCAAATGAGAATCCATAATATTCCCTGGAATTTTCTTTTGCTTTTCTCTGGTCCTCTGCAAGACAGTTCCTAGCTCGTTCGGCATTTTGTAAATGTACATCATGACTTTCTCTAAGATGTAATTTCTCTTCCTCATTATTACATGCTTCGATTTTTCCCTTCAGTAAATCGCATTTTTGGCATGTGTCTTTTCGAGGAGCATGGGAATTTAAGTTAAATTCAGTATTAAATATTTTCCTGTAGATCCATTCCTTAACAAAGGATTGGTTATTTTCCTCACATTTCTCTACATACATGCTATACATTTTACGAATATCTAAATCAGGACTCAAATATTTTCGACCAGGAGTGTGACGAGCTCTGGTGTAGTGGCTCTCGTATGCTGGGAAACTTAAAATATGTCCCCGTACAGTTTTTATCTTAACTTCCTCTGTTTTTCGCGAAGATCCAGGCATCTTCCCACGACGATCAGTTCCAGGTGTTTCAGCATTCAGAGCACGAGTTAACCGCCCTACAGAAATTTTATAGGTGTCTAAAAAAAAGTTCCTGCAAACCGACACTACTTCTGACTTATTATTTTTAGACAGAAAATACTTGTAGCTGCATTTTCTCATAGGTCTTTCAAAAGTTCTGGGCCGCCTTTGTTTTATTAATCGTTGATGAACTGTAGTACACAGATATAGATTCTGGGTTTCAAAATCTTTTAGTTTCCAGAATTGATCAAAATTAGATTTTCTTTCATTATATTCTACGCGATCTAAACATTTTTTTGAGCAAAAGCAATCCTTATTTTCAAAAATTTTGGCACTCACAAGTTTTGATTTTTTTGTCGTGTATTCTTCGCCATTATTTCTCTTAATTTTTCTGATATTTTGTGCGTAACTATCTTCATTTCTTGCTCGTTTTCTTTTCTTATCTTTTTCTATCTGCATCATTTCTGGGGTTTCTAAATTTACAGTAAAGTCTTGGTACGATTCATCTGAAGATGATAATTTTCTTATTCTTTTCCATTTCTTGGAAGTATTACGTGGTCGTATAATATCTGCAGATCACATCATATTATCCGAATAATAATTAATATATTAATATTCACATAATAAGTACGTTGTCATTAACCTGAACCGCTATCTGTTGACATAGTGGTAAAATATAATATATAAATTACTTGCCGCCAATAATTAGTTCCGAAGAGCCCAACTGAATTATATTGTTAGATAAACCGGAATGAATTGGCGTTTTTGTCATTATTTGATTGTCATTTATTTTACTGGCTTATTATGTAGTTCAGAAACGCGTCAAAGAGGGCCACGCGCCATTTATGTTTATATAATTTCTTTAAATTTTTGACTTGGACCACTTTCATAATTAACACTAAATGAATTCCGTATAACGTTGAAATTACAACCATTATCTAAAGGTTCATTTTTGACGATATCGTAAAAATTACATTGAATAAATTTAGTTTAAAATAATGTGGTGTGAAATAAGTGATAAACTCATCTTTTTTAAATTTTGACTTAGACCACTTTCATAATTATGGGCACATATGATGTTTCGCATTAAAATTCGTAGGTCTGTCCATACGGTTACATTCCACAGTTACGTGATAAAGCTGAACTCAAGTACGCACATAATTTATATTCACTATATAATTTTAGATATTGTTCGACTGAACTCCAAGACAAAATTTGCAATAGAATCAGACATTATAGAAGTAATAAGAAATTGGTTAGTTAGAAGTAAAGAACGCAGCAACAAATTTCCGTCGAAACAAAAATTGAAAGAAAACACTGTGCGTAAAACAAGTTCGGTTTGTGAAACAGATTCTACTTCTGAAACAGTCATGTCTGAAAAAGGGCCAGAATCTTAACGATTAAGATATAATTTTATGTCATTATTATTATTTGTTTTACATTTATTAAAATTAAAAGTACAGTTAGGTTTAAGATTTCAAATGAAAATAATTAAATTGTTTTGGTACTGCATTAATATTTTTTTAATTTGATTTGCACTTTTTTGACTGCACCTTTGTCAGTATTCTTTTTTTTATTTAAGTATAGTAATTTTTATTTTAAAGCTTTAAAACTTATTGTTTAATACTATTTTGCTACAATGTTAATTTTATTTTCGTTTTTATACGATTTGTTTAGTTTATTTTCATTACGTAGCCTTACAAGACACGTACAGAAAATTTATACATTAAAAATGTAATGTTATGTATAACAACACACATAATATATATAATATATATATATAAATATATATACTTATTAAAATAAAAATATATATTCAAACTTACTAATTTTAAAAATACGCATTGTATTTTTTTCAAACCTTTCATTCCCAGCATTCAACACAAAAAGATCCCCTGAATGTACAAGATATACGAAAACGAATTAGTATATTCATATATACGTAGATATACACTGATATACATAGCACATGCATGTGATGTACAGTGTACATTTTTCTATATACAAAAATGTATGTCCACGGTGGATGCGCAATGAATGTACCTAGTACATATATACAGGGTCTACCAAAAGTGTGGAAACCCCTAAATATCTCGGAAAATATACGTTTTACAGAAAAGTGTTTCCAACAAAAGTTGTAGGGTTTAAGAAGATCTATATACTGATTCTATCAGTTTGACCTTGGATGGCGTCGTCAAGGTCAGGTCAAGGTCACATTGACTTTTTTAAATGACACCCCCTACATTTGATTGCATATTCTTATAGCTTAATTCAAGAGCTTTCCAAAACACTATAATAATGTTCATTTTTATTAAGTACTTTGCGAGTTATGAGGGTTGAATGATAGAGTAGCGCCGGTATTAACATTATCCAAGGTGTACTACATGGAGGTTACTCGCTCGGATTTGCATCTGTTGTGTGTGTGATCCAGCTAACTAAGGCAAGATCGATTCCTCAACATATCCTCATATTTCGCTGAAGTCAAATTGCCAAAAAATTGCTCCATAAAACGTGTATGAAACGTCTCGTTAGTTCCTTCATTTACCGCTATGTGACGCACTACATGCAGTCTAACTCGCATTTAAAATTCAACTAAGAATGTATAAAGCTATCAAAGAACGAGCACCTTCTAACTTCAGCTTTGAGCAAGCAGAAATTAATTGTTATCGTCCAAATACAACGTACGATTAATTAAAATTAAACGTTTTAAAAATGGCTGGCGACTTGTCGGAACGTGAAAGAATCACTATCCTCATGATGCGTGGATGGGGTGATAACGAAAGATCGTTCTCTGATGTCGTTCGATTATTTAATGACACGTATCCGAACCGTCGAATTAATAAGTCCACTGTGTTAAAAACAATAGAACGTTTTAGACAAACTGGTAGCGTAAGAAATCGCTCTAAGTCAGGAAGACCATTGTCTGCAACCAACGAAGAAAAACAACTTGATGTTCTGCAGACATTTATTGAAGATCCCAATTCTAGTGTTCAGAGAGTCGCTCAAACTCACGATATTGCTCCCATGTCGGTTTGGAGAATTTTAAAGAAGAACAAGTTCCATCCATATAAATTGCAATACGTTCAAGAATTGCAAAACGGAGATGAGGAGCGTCGTATACATTTCTGTGAAAGAATGATGGCACTAATAGATGTCCGGCCCATCTTCCCTTATCAAATTGTTTTCACAGACGAGGCAACTTTTACCTTAACGGGAGAAGTTAATAATCAAAATTTTCGTTTCTGGTCAGATGAGAATCCGAATTGGGTGCGGGAAACTCACACACAACATCCACAAAAAATAAATGTATGGTGCGGAATAATAGATGGCTATTTAATAGGGCCGTTTTTTTTTGAAGAATATTTGAACGCTCAAAGGTATGAGAGATTACTTGTTGATCAAATAATTCCAGCCATACAGAATACTTTTCCAAATAATTTCCAAGAAATATGGTTTCAGCATGATGGAGCTCCTGCTCATTTTGGTGCAGGACCACGTCGTATTTTAAATGAGACTTTTCCGCTACGGTGGATAGGAAGAAGGAACGGAAATGAGGGAGGAGAGGATTGGCCACCTCGGTCACCAGATCTAACTCCTCTTGATTATTATCTATGGGGATATCTGAAGAGTAAGGTTTACAGAACAAAACCTAAAACCATTCACGAATTGATACAGCGAATAAGGGATGAAATGGCTTTGATACCTTTTGAAACGAATCGTAAAGTCATTTCTACATTCTACCAAAGATTAGCATATTGTCAGGAAGTAAATGGCAGCCACTTTCAGCATTTACTTTAACACATTGAAACACATTTGCAATCGTTTGGTGCAACCTAACCTGATCTCTGTATACACGCACCGCACGCACGCACACGCACACATTTCGAACAATTATTATGATAAATGAGCATCCACAAATTTATTTACTGTTTACTATGTCGATTGCTTTCCAGGTCTTTAAATGCTCGATTGTAATTTGGTTGGGTCTTTGCTTTTGCTGACTGGATCCACGACCGATCTTGCCTTAGTTAGCTGGATCACACACACAACAGATGCAAATCCGAGCGAGTAACCTCCATGTAGTACACCTTGGATAATGTTAATACCGGCGCTACTCTATCATTCAACCCTCATAACTCGCAAAGTACTTAATAAAAATGAACATTATTATAGTGTTTTGGAAAGCTCTTGAATTAAGCTATAAGAATATGCAATCAAATGTAGGGGGTGTCATTTAAAAAAGTCAATGTGACCTTGACCTGACCTTGACGACGCCATCCAAGGTCAAACTGATAGAATCAGTATATAGATCTTCTTAAACCCTACAACTTTTGTTCGAAACACTTTTCTGTAAAACGTATATTTTCCGAGATATTTAGGGGTTTCCACACTTTTGGTAGACCCTGTATAACGTACAATATATGTTCTTCAAATGTACATAAGATGTGCTAAAAGTGCGATAATATGGATATACGAAATTGTATGTTTCATGTATATACATTGGATATACAAATGGATATATAATGGATCCACCTGAGATGTACGGCGCATTGCTTTTGAACATCTATACGACCTGCAATGGATATCTTTCAGAAGTATTATGATGTACACAGGATATCCAGAATCCGTTTTCGTATATCCTATGTACATTCAGGGGATCTTTTTGTGCTGACTGGGATAGCTGTTATACAGGGTCTACCAAAAGTGTGGAAACCCCTAAATATCTCAGAAAATATACGTTTTACAGAAAAGTGTTTCCAACAAAAGTTGTAGGGTTTAGGAAGATCTATATACTGATTCTATCAGTTTGACCTTGGATGGCGTCGTCAAGGTCAGGTCAAGGTCACATTGACTTTTTTAAATGACACCCCCTACATTTGATTGCATATTCTTATAGCTTAATTCAAGAGCTTTCCAAAACACTATAATAATGTTCATTTTTATTAAGTACTTTGCGAGTTATGAGGGTTGAATGATAGAGTAGCGCCGGTATTAACATTATCCAAGGTGTACTACATGGAGGTTACTCGCTCGGATTTGCATCTGTTGTGTGTGTGATCCAGCTAACTAAGGCAAGATCGATTCCTCAACATATCCTCATATTTCGCTGAAGTCAAATTGCCAAAAAATTGCTCCATAAAACGTGTATGAAACGTCTCGTTAGTTCCTTCATTTACCGCTATGTGACGCACTACATGCAGTCTAACTCGCATTTAAAATTCAACTAAGAATGTATAAAGCTATCAAAGAACGAGCACCTTCTAACTTCAGCTTTGAGCAAGCAGAAATTAATTGTTATCGTCCAAATACAACGTACGATTAATTAAAATTAAACGTTTTAAAAATGGCTGGCGACTTGTCGGAACGTGAAAGAATCACTATCCTCATGATGCGTGGATGGGGTGATAACGAAAGATCGTTCTCTGATGTCGTTCGATTATTTAATGACACGTATCCGAACCGTCGAATTAATAAGTCCACTGTGTTAAAAACAATAGAACGTTTTAGACAAACTGGTAGCGTAAGAAATCGCTCTAAGTCAGGAAGACCATTGTCTGCAACCAACGAAGAAAAACAACTTGATGTTCTGCAGACATTTATTGAAGATCCCAATTCTAGTGTTCAGAGAGTCGCTCAAACTCACGATATTGCTCCCATGTCGGTTTGGAGAATTTTAAAGAAGAACAAGTTCCATCCATATAAATTGCAATACGTTCAAGAATTGCAAAACGGAGATGAGGAGCGTCGTATACATTTCTGTGAAAGAATGATGGCACTAATAGATGTCCGGCCCATCTTCCCTTATCAAATTGTTTTCACAGACGAGGCAACTTTTACCTTAACGGGAGAAGTTAATAATCAAAATTTTCGTTTCTGGTCAGATGAGAATCCGAATTGGGTGCGGGAAACTCACACACAACATCCACAAAAAATAAATGTATGGTGCGGAATAATAGATGGCTATTTAATAGGGCCGTTTTTTTTTGAAGAATATTTGAACGCTCAAAGGTATGAGAGATTACTTGTTGATCAAATAATTCCAGCCATACAGAATACTTTTCCAAATAATTTCCAAGAAATATGGTTTCAGCATGATGGAGCTCCTGCTCATTTTGGTGCAGGACCACGTCGTATTTTAAATGAGACTTTTCCGCTACGGTGGATAGGAAGAAGGAACGGAAATGAGGGAGGAGAGGATTGGCCACCTCGGTCACCAGATCTAACTCCTCTTGATTATTATCTATGGGGATATCTGAAGAGTAAGGTTTACAGAACAAAACCTAAAACCATTCACGAATTGATACAGCGAATAAGGGATGAAATGGCTTTGATACCTTTTGAAACGAATCGTAAAGTCATTTCTACATTCTACCAAAGATTAGCATATTGTCAGGAAGTAAATGGCAGCCACTTTCAGCATTTACTTTAACACATTGAAACACATTTGCAATCGTTTGGTGCAACCTAACCTGATCTCTGTATACACGCACCGCACGCACGCACACGCACACATTTCGAACAATTATTATGATAAATGAGCATCCACAAATTTATTTACTGTTTACTATGTCGATTGCTTTCCAGGTCTTTAAATGCTCGATTGTAATTTGGTTGGGTCTTTGCTTTTGCTGACTGGATCCACGACCGATCTTGCCTTAGTTAGCTGGATCACACACACAACAGATGCAAATCCGAGCGAGTAACCTCCATGTAGTACACCTTGGATAATGTTAATACCGGCGCTACTCTATCATTCAACCCTCATAACTCGCAAAGTACTTAATAAAAATGAACATTATTATAGTGTTTTGGAAAGCTCTTGAATTAAGCTATAAGAATATGCAATGAAATGTAGGGGGTGTCATTTAAAAAAGTCAATGTGACCTTGACCTGACCTTGACGACGCCATCCAAGGTCAAACTGATAGAATCAGTATATAGATCTTCTTAAACCCTACAACTTTTGTTGGAAACACTTTTCTGTAAAACGTATATTTTCCGAGATATTTAGGGGTTTCCACACTTTTGGTAGACCCTGTATAAATATTACACGTATATTCAAAAACATTTGAAAATTATGATGTGACATTTATATAATAATTATATAAATGTCAAACCAATAGCAATAATGTTATATCTTAATTTTATTACAGTTATATTCTTAATGTAACAATAATATTACATTATATAACTGTTACAATTAAATATATAACTTTTATATAACACTGTTGCTTCCTTGAGTGGGAAATTACAAGGAATGAGAGTATTACATGTTATAATCCTGTAATATTACTTGTTACATTCGATTACACTGACCGTTATAATATAGTTATAAAATGTGTTTGCCGAGCATATAATTAATTATAAATTTATTTACCTATGTCATTGCTGCTATTAATGCTCCCCTCTAATTTATTTATATATATTTTCTTCTGATTCTGTTTTTTTCTGTTCGGATTCACTATCCAATGAAGATTCATTACTAGAATCTTGTACATTTCCTTGTACGGCTTCCTGATATTGTCAGATTTTTAATATATCTCTAGATGCTAAGGGTTGTCTGTAATGATCTCTATGAATTTTCTCGGCATGTCCCATGAATGTAGCAAGATCCGAGATGTCTACATCATTGAGATTCATTTGAATGCAATAAGTTGCGATATGTTTTCGCAACGTTGTACCTCTCAAGGTACTGAAATGCATTGCATTACATTCATTTGCAAACTTGCGCAATAAAACGCAAGCTCTAAGATATCTATATCTCTTTTTCGTAAGCCCAGGCAATCCAAAAACATATGGATTGTTTTTTGGTACTTTAGCTTCTTCTCGAAATTTTAAAATAAGTGTGATACATTCAAATAAATCGCTCGATAATAAAACAGGCACACTACGTCCTAATTTGTCTCTAATACAAAAACGAACATATTTTTGTGCAATTTTTTTATTTTCTTCTGATAAAGAATTAAAAATATCGCTATTTATATTACTATTAACTGTCTCGTAATTTTTGAAATCTTCTATCAGTATCCTTTCAATTTCTCCAGACCGTCGTCTGTTAAATATATGCACTGAGGTCAGTGCTATCTCTGCTAATGAAATCCAATCGTTATACGAAAAACCTTGCTTCCAATCGTTATACGAAGATCCAATCGTTATACGAAAAACCTTGCTTTAAAGCAATATAAGCTTCGGTTCTTTTCTTTTTCAAGTATATGTGTAATGTTTGGATATCTGCTATTGATGGCAGAATTACTTTCTTATGCCTTTTATAAGCCGACTGTATTTCTATAACAGTTTTGTTTATACTTGTCTCAATATCGACAACTAGTAATTTCAAAAAATCTTTAACTAGTTTCTTTTTTTCTACATTTTCTTTTTTTATATATTCTGTAATGAGGATATTTCCTATATATTTTATTAAAGTTGATAAGTTAGCTGCTACTGCGGGAGCTTTATAAGTTTTATCTTTTTCATTATATCCCGCAACATCATTAATCGCAACGATGCAATCATCGTACATTTTAGATTGATAAAGCGATGCGAAATCTTCCACATTTTTATTTATTTTTTTTAATGATATAAAAAACCGGCCAAGAACATGCAACCGGGCACGTATCATGTCATGCTGATGTTAGGACTTATATTTAATGCAAAGCTTGTTTGCATTAAATATAATATATTATTAATAATTCGTCGTATCTTATTATGCGTGTTATCTCGTCTTCTCGCATTACAGGGAATACTATTTTTCTTAAAGTTTCATTCGCTGAATGATGTATCCTACCGAGAATTTTTCTGCCCATAACCATAATGCTCCTATTCTTTTTAAAATTGTTTTTGAGACATTTTCGAGAATGATGCCTTACTGTATTTTTTGCAAAAAAGCCTTTACATTTTATGCAAACTGTAAAATCTGTAGCAGTCTTCTTAAATGTTGCATTAGGACGTCTACATACAACGAGTTGTCCATTATTCAATTCTGATGTTGTATTGTATTTAAAATTCCCGTTTTTTCTTATCGTATCTATTATTTTTTTTCTTTCCTTCTTTTTATGCAAAATAGCAAACTTTTTCACTTCAAGTTCATTACTGTTTACTGTTTCTAGATGTCGAGCGAATTGTGTTTGCGGTTTTATGCAGTAGAAACAATAATTACGTTTAAATTTTATATTAGATGTTTCACCATCCATTTCCATGTCATTGCACGCAGATGTGCCAACCAAATTTATTTGTGAGTTATCTAAACTTGAAATTGAAGAGTTGATTTTATTGTTGTGCCGGATGCGGCACGGGGTATGGGGTAGCCGGGTATCATAACCAAAACCTTTAGCCGTTTTAGTCTACAACGTTTTTATTGTAAAATCCTTTACATAAATAGATTATCTTTCTTGTTTTTAGTCGGTTTCTTTCGAGCCCTCTTTTCGTCGTCCTTTTCTGAATCGCTTCGTTCTTAGCTTTTAGAGTGTTTAGTATCTTCGTTGGGTGATTCGTCGTACAGTATAGCGGTTAGCCCTTGGTCTCGCACTAGTTGATTGATTTATAATTAACGACTGTCCGCCGTGGATTCGCGGTGGACGGCTTTTATTTCCTCGGTTTCGGGGGTGTTTTGGAGGGGATCGCCTAGCGACATGACCATGTATGCTCATGGGGGTTCTTCGTGGCGTCCACAGTCCAAATGCAAGCGAAGGAGGTTCAAAGTCGAATCCCTTCGTTAGCGTCTTTCGCGTTTCCGGCGAGCGTTCTCGCGCGTGGTTTGCTGAGGTGGCGGTTTTGCACGGTTCGCGAATGTTCTATTATATATTCTATTATAATGACATAATAAGTTATAGTCTTTCGGACTATAACATCCCTCCCCCGTTGGAAAAGAAAAACGGAGGTTGTAAACGGAGTTTTTCTATCTTCTAAATGTACATATGCCTATCCTTATTTTAAATACAATATATTTCGCGTGTACAATATTCATTATAATCGTTTCTTAAATTAAACTTATTTATTTTAAAATCGTGTGCTCTTAGTTCGTTTTAATATTGGTCTAGGCATTCCGTATGTTTTGTCAGTTTCGTCTATTATTGTAACAGTCGGTTTTTTAGATTTCTTCTTTTTATATTGGACAATTATCCATATTATTACTATTATAATAATTATAATAGTTATTCCACTGGAAGCCATTGGATATGTAAATGTTTTTTGTTTAAAGAAGTTATTTTCGTTACTATTTAAATCTTTATTTATCTTTTCTAACTTGTTATTTAGTTCCTTTAGTTCCGTTGGATTATTTACTATGCTTTTAAGTTTTTGTCTGTCATTTGTATAGTTGTTATCTTTAAAGATTGTTATATTATATTCGGGTTGAAATTCTTCGATTTCTGAAGTATATGTAATTGTTTTAGTCCGTAATATTATGTCTGTTGACGTCAATTTACAATTGTCACGGGGTGATTCGACCTGTATTTCTGATTATTTTCTTATAATCAGGGTGCTTATCGCATTTTATTGTGAATTGCTGTTCGGATGCTGTCGAGTACAGCCAGGAGTGTGATTGACGTAAGTCAATCCATATCGTATGGTTTACTGTTACGTGTTTTACGTTACAATATTCTCGATAATCTGTTTCGTATACATATATTTTTATTTCGCACGGCGTATTTATATTTAAATGATATATCGGATGATTGCTTTCGCATATGTATTGTTTATTTTTATCTATACAATTAGTTAGATCTTGTTTCGTTAAACTTAAATAGGTACGCATTTCTTTATTTACAATCATTAGCTTATTCTCTATTTCTATATAAGCAAATTTGTTATTATAGTAGGTTGTTGGTAACGGAATGACATTAAAAATTTCGTACATAGGTTGCGTAATGATGGGGAATTTTAATATTGTATATATTTTCGACTTTTTGCAATACGCATTTATTTTTATAAAATTTTCTATCGTTACCCATTCATTTTGATTAATTTCAAAGGGGAAATATAAGCCTCGTGGTAATTGAAGTACGGCTTCCTTTAGTTGGTTTATAATGTCAGTTATGGGTGTTAGCAATGGATGCATTTTACCCTGACATATATATGTTAGATATTCCAAAATATCTTTCGCATCTCTTATTAAATTATTTATCATTGCTATTATTACAGTAAAATGTTCATCTATTTCTTCTCGCGTAGTATAATCTCTAATATAGTGATTAATTAGTTTTCCATTATAATCTAATATATTTTCCAATTTGTTTAGATGTATTATGATGGAGTTTAAAATTTTAATCTGGTTTTTTGCGACGTGTTCTAAGATTTGTTGTTTGTTTTTTAATAATCCTATTTGTTCGTTTATTAATTTTCTGTCATTTTCATCCATTATTCCAAATAGGATTTTTGTGATAGAGCCTACGCCATTGATTAAGCCTCTACGTTTATCTGACTTATGTAACTTTATATAATGTATTTATTAATGTTATTATTTTATCTAGATTATTTGAATCATTATTAATAATATTTTTTAAATTATCGCACGTTTGTTTTATACTATTTTCTGGTTTTATTTCTTTGCACATTTCGTTAGTTTGATTAATATATTGGTTGATTTGCCAGGTTCGGTCATTTAATTCCGTTATGTCGAATTTAATGACTAATTTCCAGGTTTGCTCGGTTTGATATAGATGTCCGAGTTTTTCATAGTAGATCCCCGGGTTGTGTCTGAATTCTAGGATCTCGAACGGAAGACGGTTCTCGTCTTTCCTAGTGAGAACGGGGCTGATTTCCCATATCAGTGCTCTGTAAGAATATATGTTAGGTATTGTATTATGCACTCTGCGAATATCATATTTTTTGTTTCTTGCTAATTTTATCAGTGTGGGGTCTTTCCTGACTGGTTTGTTTTACATGATGTCCCTTTGCGAGCTTCAGTCCCTCGCCAGTCGTTGGACAGTTTATTAGAGAGAAAAAAAAATTTATTAACTATGTCGAGTTATCCGTCCTCGTCGGAGGAAGTTCCGTGCGATGTTTATGCTTGCGAGGCTCATTTGCCTCGAGAGCGGGATTTATCTGGTGGCCCGCCTTTACCGCGCGACCGGTTTGAGCAGGCCTGTGCGCTGTATTTGCGTGGCCCTTTGTCTTTACGGGTCACCGTAAATTTCGACTCCGGTGTGCGTGTGGTTGAGGAGATGGTCCCTCTCTCCCGGGAGTTCCTCGAGTGGGACTGGGATTTTTTGGAAATTTTTCGAGCGGAGGAAGCCCGGAATTTTGAAGACTTGGGCGCATCGCCGTGTAGAGCGCCTCCTGCGCTTGGGCCGGGGTCAAAACGTGGTGCCCAAGGGAAGGGCCCTCGCCGTCTTACGATTACCTGAACGATTGCCCCCCACTGGCCGTGGACATGGGCGCTCATATGGGTAAGTGAATTTATTTATTATTAGTGTATATTTATTCTTGTGTTTATTAGTGTTCTATAAATAGTTTTAATTTGTTGGTGTGCATGCGGATCGTTTTCCTTCCTTTTTTTATTGTATAATTTACGTCGGAGTTCTTTTCTAAAATCGTATATGGTCCTGTCTATAACGATTCTAGATTTTTTGATCTTCCGCGTCGTAGTGTCTCGTATACTAACATTTTATCCCCTATTTTAAATTGTGCTTCTTTTGTGTTTTTATCATATTGTTTCTTGGCTTTACATTTTTCTTCTTTTATATGTTCTTTTGCGAGTTGATTTGTTGCGCGTAGTCTTTCTTTTAATTCTTGCGCACAGTCATCATAATTATACATCAGTTTAGGCGGTTTTGTTAACGCTGTCGGAATTTCGGCTTGATGTCCGTACATCAATTCGAAGGGTGTATATCCTGTAGCGGTGTGCGGCGTCGTATTATACGTGAACATCGCAAACGGTATCCATTCGTCCCAGTCTGTTTGGTCCTCATTTATATAATGTCTTAAATATTCTGCTAGCGTTCGATGCGAACGCGCCGTTACTTTCTGGGTGATACGCGATTGTTTGTATTTTATTTATTTTTAATAGTTTGCACGTATTTTTAAAGATCTCGCTCATAAAATTAGTTCCTTGGTCTGTCAAAATTTTTTCCGGTATTCCGTGTTCAAGAATTATCTTTGTAACAAATTCCTTACTGATAGTATTCGCTTCTTGATTTGGGATCGGAATAGCTTTACTAAATTTAGTTAAATTGTCTTGGAAGGTTAATAAATATTTATTTCCGTTATTAGTAATAGTTAGCGGTCCGACTATATCTAGCGCGCATTTTTCAAATGGTTTATTAGGCGTGTCGGTAATTATTAAAGGAACTTTATTTTTTCTTGATAATTTATTTTTTTGACACGATTCGCATTTCGCGATATATTGTTCTACGTCTTTAGTTAATCCTCTCCAATTATGTTGTAAGCGGATTCTTTTAATCGTTCGTTCAATTCCTTGATGCCCTCCTATAGGTGCATCATGATACTCTGATAATATCTGTTTTTTCTCTTCTTCTGTGTATGTTGTTATCAGTATCTGTTTCTTCTTCTTCTATCTTTAGAATTTCTTTATCCTTTTCCAGCGATGGTCCCGATATCGCGTTACGACTTAAGGCGTCGGCATTTGCATTTGCTCTTCCAGCCTTGTGTATGATTTCGTAATCATATTCTTCGAGTTTTAATCTCCATCGGATTAATCTCGATCCGGGGTCGTTTACATTGAACAACCATATTAAAGGTTTATGGTCCGTGATAATCTTAAATTTTACAAATTTTTACAAATTTAAGATTATCACGGACCATAAACCTTTAATATGGTTGTTCAATGTAATACAATATATACAATATATACATTCCATATATGTATGGTCTAAAATGTACAGCCCATACAATTGCCAATAATTCTTTTTCCGTAGTGTTATAATTTTGCTCCGCCTTTGTTAATATTCTGCTGGCGTAAGCAATCGGTCGGTCGTTGCCTACCTCTCCTTGTGATAGCACTGCTTCGATCGCATAGTCGGAGGCATCGGTGGTCACAATAAATTCTTCTGTAAAATCAGGATATTTCAGCACTGGTGCAGTCATTAGTTTCTCTTTTAATGTTTCAAATGCTGCTTGCTGCTCTGTTGTCCATTCGAATTTCTCTGTCTTTTTTGTTAATTTTGTGAGTGGCTTAGCGATTCGCGAGAAATTTTCAATAAATTTTCTATAATATCCTGCAAGTCCTATGAAGGATTGAATATCCTTGACTTTTTTCGGCGTCGGAAATTCCTTTATTGCCGTTAACTTCGATGGGTCTGGAGATATTCCGTTTTCGGAAATAATATGGCCCAAATATATTACCTCCTTGCGTAAAAATTCGCATTTGTCTGGCTGTAATTTTAAGTAAGTTTTTCGCAGTCTTTGCATAACTTCTTTTAATCGCTTGTTGTGCTCTTGTAAACTTGATCCGTATATGACGATGTCATCAAGGTAGACCAGGCATCTAAGTCCTTGTATTCCCATTAACACTGAATTCATCAGCCTTTGAAAAGTCGCTGGTGCATTCTTTAATCCAAACGGCATTCGATTAAATTCGTAATGTCCGGGAGTTGAAAAAGCTGTTTTATTTTTATCCTTTTCAGCCATTGGGATCTGATGATATCCTGACGCTAGATCTAATGTACTGAAATATTTCGCATTTCCCAGTTGGTCTAGAATATCTGTAATATTAGGCAACGGAAATGAGTCGCCTATGGTTAATTCATTTAATTTCCGGAAGTCTATGACTACTCGGAGTTTCGGTTTTCCTGATGCATCTGCTTTCTTAGCCACTACTAATAATGGTGCGTTCCATTGACTCGTGCTTGTCCTGATAATTTCATTTTGCAGCATTTCTTGTACTTGTCGATTTACTTCCGCCTTATGTTTCTCGGGTAATCGGTATGGTTTCACATTCACCGGCGCGGTGTCGGCACGCGTGCTTATCTCATGCTCGACCGTCGCGGTGCATGTCAGTGGTTCTTCCAGATGGAATATATCATTGTATTCTTCACAGATTTCTAACAGTGTTCGTTTTTCTTCTTTATTTAAGTGTTGAGTTCGCAGTAGTTGTCAAATTTGTTGTTTACGAGAAATAGTATTTTTAGCCCTCCTTTTTGTCTCTATTTTATTTATTTGCTCTGTATCTTCCTCCATGTCTTCTAGTGTGACTATTGCAGTGGGCATTTCAATCTCTTTGTCTGTCGTGTTTATCATACTCACAGGACATGAAAAATTGTTTGGTTCCACCAGGCCGCTTCCAATATATACTCCTGGGGCTGCTTCGCTTGTTTGGACTATTCCTATATGATTCTGATTTACAGCTGTTTTAATAATTGTCTCGCTGCGTGGTTTCAGAATTATTTTTCTGCATGGATGTAATTTTAATATACTATCCTTTATTTTTATTTGATTTCGTTTGTAATCGCAGGCTGCTGTTTGTTTTTTAAGGAAATCTATTCCTAAAATTCCTTCATGTTCTATTGCTATGTCATCCTTTACGACATAAAATGCATGCTTGATAGCACGTTTGTTGAGTGTAATTGTCGCGTACATTTTCCCTAGTGTGTATAATTTATGTCCACTTATACCTGTGAGTGCAATTTTCTTTTCGTATACAGGTGTATCGTCTTTTAAATTTTTCAATTTAATTAGGGAAATTGTTGATCCGGAATCGTACAGCATATTTATCGTCTCGCCTTTTACTTCACGGATTGGTAGTGATACCTGCAGTAGCTCGTCTTTGGCTGTGTGCGTGTTTTTTACATGCGTCACGCAATACTCTAAGGCAGGTCGCGGTTGTTTCTTTCTCGCTTCCTCCTCTTCCTCTTCTTCGCTATCTGTTCGCGAGCGATTCCGGCGGTAAAATGTGGAAAGTGAAAGGCCGTCAGTGAAAAGAACGGTTGACTCCGAATGACAAAGACAGACTTTATTAAAGTCAAAATTAAAAGTTACAAGTGTCCAGTGCGGTGATGACGCCACAAGGTGAAGAGACGAGCGGTGCAATGAAGCGAAGCGGTCGACGTGCGCGAATTCGCGAGAATACGTGCGGAAAATCAAAGTCCGAAAGAGATAGCGGTCGTCGTGTGCGGTTTGATCTGCGGATTTGCCGAGAGAATAGAGAAATGTCCAAAAGAAATAGCGGTCGTTTTAGAATATAGCGGTGTAACAAAGCGGTCGAATAATAAGTACTGAGCGTAAAGTGCGAGACTTCTCCGGGTCCACGCGCGGCGCCCATTATATTGCGAGCGAGATTTTGGGGCCCGCTGCGACGTGGACCAATTAATTTCGATTTTTGGTGGTGACCTCAGGGCGCCGCGCATTATTGGCCGCCGATGAGGTCAAAAGTTAAAATGTTCGCATTTGTCATGCGCACGGCCCCTTTTGATCAGCTGATTGGCGATCAGCTGATCGTGACGCATGGGCGCGCATGCCCCTTTGTGGCTTAGCTGTTGTCGACGGTTGACAATGTTATTGTCAATTGTTTGTACCGAGCGTTTCTTTGGCACCGAAAAAAATGAGAGATAACTCGAACGGTCGGGTTTTTTGCCGAAAATAGAATTTCGAGAAGTTTCTCGATTCCCGTTGAATTCGAATTTTTCGGATTTTATAATGGATAAATGCGGATGTTGTTTCTTCGAATTTTTAGACCGCGACAATAATTACGGATTTCGAACACTATCACTTGGGGAGTCGGTGCTCTTTTTTCTCTGTCTATGCGGAGTCTTTTGCTCACGCTCGCTTTCTTTATGTTTTATTTGATTAACCGGCTTAGAATTACGGTTATTATTAGTGCTATTTATTTTAGGACGTCCGTTCAGACTCCAGCATTTCTCGCGGGTGTGTCCTGTCTTTTTACAATATTTGCAAATTTTATTCAAAGTATTTATTCGCGTAGATTTTTCCGGTTTTGGTAATGTATATTTATTACTGCTTCGACAATCGCGTCCGTAGTGTCCAGATTTTCCGCATTTATGATTTTAACATTGTATGTTGGTATCTCGAGTTGTTCGCGTTTTAGTGTCGAATTTATTATTATTAGAGAAGTTGAATGATCGTGGGCCGATAAGCTTCTCCTCCGCGCTCGCGCCATTTATCGCTTCTTGGAGCGAAGTATATCGTTGTGATCGCACCAGAATTTTTAATTCGTTGCGTAATCCGATTTGAAAATTTATTAGTGCTTGTTTTTGAATGGTTTTGTGTATTACTTGTTTAAATGAAGGGGACTGTTCTTCCCCTTCCACCATGGACTCATCAAGTTTCATGGCTAGAGCATCGACTCGTTGACCGAATGCCTGGGCGGTTTCGCTCGACTTTTGTTTTAAAGAATTGAATTCTATTTGTAAGTGTGTTGTGCTTTGTTTTGCTTGATAGGAAGTTTCGAGTTGTGTTTTTAATTCTTCAAATGTTTGGATGTTTCGCGTTTCGAAATCTTGCAGGGCTCTACCTCTTAATTTAGTGTATAAGATTGCTCGAATTAACGATTCTTCGTCTGCGGGGTTAATATTTTCTACCGCATACGTGCAAGAGTGTAAAAATTCCTGTAGTTTACGTTGCGTTCCATCAAACTCGGGAATCATTGCTCGCGCTTCTTTTAATGTTACATAGTGCGGGGCTGCGCTACGTCGGTTTCGGATATCGCTTTGATCGCATCCGTAAGTTACGTCGAGTGAGACAGTGTTCGCATTTACTCGCGTACCATTTAAATTAGCTTGCGCGGTTTGCATATTTCGCATTTGTTCGCGCATGTACTGCATTTCGGTTTGCATTTCGCGAAAACTGTGTACGAGTTCGGCGAGTAATGTGTTACTCGTTCCTTCGAGTCATGGGGGTTCTTCGTGGCGTCCACAGTCCAAATGCAAGCGAAGGAGGTTCAAAGTCGAATCTCTTCGTTAGCGTCTTTCGCGTTTCCGGCGAGCGTTCTCGCGCGTGGTTTGCTGAGGTGCGGTTTTGCACGGTTCGCGAATGTTCTATTATATATTCTATTATAATGACATAATAAGTTATAGTTTTTCGGACTATAACATTATTATAAACTGATTGTTGTTGAGAAGATTTTTCATTATCCGAAATTTCTGAACTTTCATCTTCTGAAGGTATATATATATTCATATTTTGAAGGCATCTGAATCTTTATCACTATCTTCCACAGCGCTACCAATATCTAAAATAAATATATAAAATCAGGAATAGATAACATTTACATTTGCTTAATAAAAATTTAGAGAAGTAAAAAATAAAAAAGTTTAAAGAAAATAAAAAATGTAATTAGAAAAAATTTACAAAAATTAAAGATTCTTTTTGAAAGCTTAAGACTGTTAAAAACGTCACAAGCATATTAAATTACAACATCAAAAGCAAATGGGAGGTTTTGATTGATCACCGACTGACAATTCAAAGATAGGACCTTTTAATTAATCAATCGTTACTAATAACTCTAAGCATCGGTAGACTGGTTGCTGTAATCAAACGAGGCGTTCTCAAAAACGAAATTACAAAATTTTTTCATTACTTACACATATAATAAAATATTAATAAAATATATTTATATATATGTTAATATAATAAAGCTAAAAACCTTTTTGTACGTTATTTATTAACAAAAGATAACTAAAGAGTAGTTTTGCAACACTTTACTAATATATCTATACTATATTAATAGTATGTAAACAAATTTATTTTGATATAAAGCATAAGAATAAAATTTTTTAACTCTTTCAAAATAGTGATTCCTTATTTTTGACATCAAAATTCAATATATATTTGCAATAGGTAAAGAAAAACATTCAAAAATCTTAAAAAATTTCCCAACAAAGAGAAATATAAAAAATTGATTACGAAAAACATACATTATCAATAAAATACATTATTTATAAAACTTAACTTTCACATACCAACATTGCTATAGCTCAACCTTTTAACACAATCTTTTAACACAACTCTCTCTAAATTTGTTGATTCGGAGTCATCATGTAGCTACAAAGAAACAAAAAGTATAAATAGAAAAGCAAATACAAATATGGTTTAATTACATAACAGCTAAAATAAAATACAAAATATCTCAAATCTCACGTAACATCAATTAATGATAGATTATTGATAAAGTTGAAACAAAATTTACGATTAGACAAAAAGCACACAAGGAAAATATTAAAACACAGTAATTAAATATTAGTGGGGAATGGGAAGAAAGAGAGCTCTCTTATATTTAATATTTAATTCCTATTTCTAATATTTTTCCCATATGCATTGAATCTTAACATCAAAATGTCAGAATTATAACAATCTTTAAATGAAAGTAATTAAAGTTTATGAATCATCACATGAAAAAAAATATTTAGGCGCAGCTTATGCACAGTATTGAAGATGTAATGTAAAAGGATGCTTTTACAATATTCAGATTATTTTTTTTTGGATATGCATTAAATTTCGTTCATATCACAATTTTATTACGCAATTATATATACTTAAGTGTTCAAAAAATCGACACTATAATTTGTAAGCTTCAATTGCTAACTATTTAAAATATCCACATTCGCTTCGACACCTTTATATTTGTATAGAAAATTTTTATATTTCAATATATTCAAAAATTTGTTATTAATTAGTGTTACTAAAATGTTACTAAAGAAATATTTTGAGATACTTTATATACAATACTTTATATCACACACTTAGGGCCAATTTCACCATTGTTGGTTACCTCTAACTTTAGATTAAACTATATCTTCGTCTCTTTTTCTTAAACTTATCTGAAAAAGACAAAGATATAGTTTAACCTGTAGTTAGAGTTAACCAGCGATGAAATTGGCCCTTAATAAAATGTAAAAAATAATAATTTTATACTCATATTTCCAATTTTATATAATAATCAAAATTAAAACCGAATGAGATAAAAATACCAGTATAATATGAATGTACAAATAATAAATTTCTTAATAATATCAATAGTGGCCAATATGTTATATCAATTTTCATATGTATAAATATCGGTTTATTACTGTAATTATATATTATTGGATATCAATATTATCTACGTACCTTATATAAATTAATAAATAAATTATTCACAATATTTTATAGAAGAAAATGAGAGCAAAATAGTGTATGTAAATTAAAAAGCTTCAAAGATAAAAATACTACATAATTTCAATTAATTCAGATTTCGATATATTTAGGTGTAGTAAAAAGAAATCCATTATTTTTCCAATAGATGGCTTTAGTAATCTGTATCTCGCGTTGTATAAATGCGATCGGGTTACACTACATGGCGTTAGAAAGATAAGATTTCGTACTAAAAAAAACTTCTGAGACAGTTTTGTGATTGCTTGACTCAGTATTGTTTAAGCGCGTGACAAAGATGGACACCAGCAAAGAGAAAATACGCCATATTTTACAGTTTTTCTTCGATAAAGGCGAAAACGCAAGCCAGGCGGCTGAAAATGTAAATAGTGTTTATGGTCCTGATACTGTAACAGCCAATCATGCGCAATTTTGGTTTCGTCGATTCCGTTCCGGTAATTTTGATGTCAAAGATGCACCACGCTCTGGAAGGCCAATTGTCGAAAATGTCGATAAAATAATGGAAATCGTCGAGTCCGACCGTCATGTAAGCACTGTTTCGATTGCCCAGGAACTAAACATTGCACAAAAAACCGTTTGGAACCACTTAAATAAGGCTGGATACAAAAAGAAGCTCGATGTATGGGTGCCACACGAGTTAACGCAAAAAAACCTCATGGACCGAATTTCCATCTGCGAATCGCTGCTGAATCGCAATAAAATCGACCCATTTCTGAAGCGGATGATTACTGGTGATGAAAAGTGGATCACTTACGACAACGTCAAGCGAAAACGGTCGTGGTCGAATCGCGGTGAGCCGGCGCAAACGGTGGCCAAGCCAGGATTGACGGTCAGGAAGGTTTTACTGTGTGTTTGGTGGGATTGGCAGGGAATCATCTACTATGAGCTGCTCCCCTACGGCCAAACTCTTAATTCGGACCTGTACTGTCAACAATTGGACCGTCTGAAGGAAGAAATCGCCCAGAAGCGGCCAGCTTTGGCCAATAGGAGAGGAATTGTGTTCCATCAGGACAACGCCAGGCCACACACATCGATTGTAACTCGCCAGAAGCTCCGGGAGCTTGGTTGGGAGGTTCTTATGCATCCACCTTATAGTCCGGACCTGGCACCAAGTGATTACCATCTGTTCCTGTCTATGGCGAATAATTTTGCTGGTGAAAAATTCGCCTCAAGAGAAGCTTGTGAAAATCGACTGTCCCAGTTTTTTGCCAATAGGGATGAGGGTTTCTATGAGAGAGGCATAATGAAATTACCTTCAAAATGGCAACAAGTTATCGAACAAAACGGTGCATATTTGACCTAAATCGGATCGTTCTAACTATGCTAAATAAAGCCTTCAATTTAATGCAAAAATAATGGATTTCTTTTTACTACACCTAATATTTTGATACATAATTAGATATGTAATATCAAATTTTTTTTTGAAAATATATATTTTCAAATAATTAAGAAAGGCTGCTTGCAATAAATATTTTTTCCACATACTGTATATGTTATACATTAAAATCATTAAAATTATATCAAGTTAGTAAAATTATATCAATTTTTAATTTAAATAAATGTTAAATTCAATATTATTGATAATTAATCACATATATATGCTATTTTTCTTATATCTTTTGCAAATATATATAAATGTAATTTAGACTATAAAGGCAAATTTAATTTGATATATATAAATATTAAGTAATAATATAAAAACTGTATATTGGTTTCATATGTAATAGGTGCTTTTCATTTACAATTAGTGATATAAGATAACACACAAGCGTCATTCTATCTTCTTCAACATTCAAGAACAACAATGACAGAATGATACTTATGTCAATTTGTACCGCATTTATAAAAACACTCATTATTATCAAATATATACAATATTTTATAATAAGTAATTTCCCACTTCAATGTGCATATAACAATTCCACATAAAAATGTAATGATACTATTTTAAGAATATAACGTTACTTACAAAATACTGAGATATTCATGCCTGCCTTTTGAGTTTCATTAATTTGTATCTTATTGATTGCATTTATACTGGATGTGCACATATCTACATTATTGATTAGTAACTCATTACTATTTTGAAATTCCTGTCCAATTTCTGTAAACGCATAATATTTTTATTTTTTTTATCTATATTAATATCAAATATAATAACAAATATAAAATATTTTCCAGTGTGTTAATAAAATAACTGACAAAATCGTTAAAGTTAAATGTATATACATACCATAAAATATTAGTATGTCATCATCTCTTTTGTCATTGTGAATTTCACTCAAATTATTTTGACCAATAATAGATGTTAATTCATTCATAAAATCAAATAATGATTTATCTAAAAATAAATAAAATTTAATAAAAAACTTCATTTTACACTAATATAGATAAAGTAAAAGCATTATTAATAATTACATTCCTTTAAAATTTCTTTATATAATGTATATAATAACTGTATTTTTTATATAGAAAGAAATATTAACAGTTTACTCATTGGTGCAGTTTTGCATATTAGTCCTAGAATTGTTGTCAGTTTCTTGATCTATTGCTTCGATATTATGTAATCAGAAAGCAAAAAATTAAAAGTAGATTATTGTGTAGATTGTAGAATAAAAATATGTACTTAAATAACAAATCATTTAAAAGTTGTACAAAATATTAAAACATTTGTTTTTCTAATTTTTATAATCACATTTTTTGCTCATATTGACTTGAAAAATTAATACACATTTTAATATATTTTAATCATATTAGTATTAATCAATATAATTTATATCGATTTTTATATAATATGTATTGGGTTGTCCGGAAAGTCCGTGCGGATTTTTAAGCAAAATTCGAATGAAAAAATTTTGTTGTTAAAAGTTATTTCATTCTGTGATATATGCACCATTATTTTGCACAATACTTTTCCATCTTTCGGGTAATTTCATAATTCCTCTCTCATAGAAGTCTTGGGTTTTTTCGGCGAAGAAGCTGTCCAAGTAGTTTTTGAGGAGTTGCAAAGAAGCAAAGTTCAAACCATTAATTGAGTTTTGTAGCGACCGAAATAAATGAAAATCCGAGGGTGCAATGTCGGGGGAATACGGTGGATGAGGCAAAACATCCCAGCCAAACGCCAATAATTTTTGGCGAGTCTGCAAACTTGCATGAGGTCTGGCGTTATCATGATGAAAAACGACGCCTTTCCTATTGATCAATTCCGGACACTTTTTGGCGATTTCTATCTTCAATTTATCCAACTGTGAACAGTACTTGTCCGAATCGATGGTTTCGTTGTCCGGTAGTAGCTCATAATATACTATCCCCTTCCAATTCCACCAAATGCAGAGCATTACCTTTTTCGGATGTAAGCCTGCCTTCGAAGTGGTTAATGGCGGTTCATCTCGCTTGCTCCACGACCTTTTACGCTCGACATTATTATAAATTATCCACTTTTCGTCGCCTGTTATGATGCGTTTTAAAAATGAATCGTATTCATTGCGTTTGTATAGCAAATCGCTGATGGAAATGCGGTCAATACGATTTTTCTCAGTTAAGTCGTGCGGCACCCAAACATCAAGCTTTTTTACCATCTGGAGCTTGTTTAAATGTTCGGAAACAGTTGATTTGCCAATGTTTAACCTCGCTGCGATTTCCCGAACTGTGATCTGCCGCTCGGAATCGATTAAAGCTGTTATTTGGTCGACATCAGTGGTGACTGGCCGACCAGAGCGAGGAGCATCTTCAATATTCATTTCTCCTGAACGAAATTTAGCAAACCACTTCTGACACATGCGATCACTTACGGCATCTTCCCCGTATACGGCACATATTTTTTTTCGAGTTTGTGTCGCGTTCTTTCCTTTACGGAAATAAAAAAGCATTATGCATCGAAAAAACACGTTATTTCCTTCCATCTCTAAACTAATGTCAAGTAAAAAGTTTTTAATTTATTGGGATAATTAATATCACTAAGTATGCGTTGAAATGTCACTAATCAAAACACGAAAGCATTTGACATATCACATCGACATAAACTTGTAAAATTCGCCTTTGAACGACATCTATTGAGAAATCCGCACGAACTTTCCGGACAACCCAATATATAAATATCGATTTACTGTTATTATATATATTGTTTGATATCATTGGGAGCTTTTCGGTAAGCGACACAAGCATCATTCTGTCCTTGTTGTTCAGTGAAGTTGAAAAGAGACAGAATTATGCTTCTGCCGCTTGCCGGAAAGCTGCCAATATTATCTATGTCTCCAACACAAATAAATTATATATTACTTACAATGCATATTTTACAAAAGAAAATAAAGGAAAATATGTACTTACTTAATTTAGAATTTAATATAATTTTTATTTTTAAACAAATAGAAAAAGTTATTTGTAATAAATGTTCTTTCTCACACATATCATAGGGTAATTTAAAAAGTTTGGCTTTTTTACAAAACTTTTCTATCTTTACATATCTAACTCATTGAAATAATATCGACTTTAATTGTCAATTTAAATAATTATTATATATATGTATATATGCTATTTTTTTAAATATGCTTTATTTTATACATATTTGTAAATGTATATGGCAAAAATAAATTCAATTAATTTGATATAAACATTAAATATGAAAATTGTACTGTTACGTCCGGTGGACTTTACGATTCTGTTCTTTCATCGAAACGTTTCTTAGAAGTAATCAACGATTGGGTTGAATTTAAAATAAGGAAAACCCAACTCGGATAAACAAGCAAAGTGGCCAGTCGAAATAGCGCTACGAAAATTTAAATAAAATTTTAATTTATGAGCCTCGGAAATATAAGAAATTCAATCCATGCGTATCAATGGATCGTCTCAGAGACTTTGAAATAAGAGCCTTGGTCATCGGGAAATTGACCAAAAAAGTAAATACGAGCAGAGCCATAAAATTAATATCGCACGTGCGCTGGATCAATAGGCCATTCTCAATCAAATCGTAGGAGATAAAGAAATCAGGTCGCTCCCACTCTCTACTGGATGGTGAAGCCAAACCTTAAGAAAAAGGGCTTAACCAATTAGAGGTCTAAGACACCCTCTCTTTCTAAAAATCTAACTCCTTGGCCCTAAGAAGGGAGTAATAGAAATCATTTGATTCGATTTTCAAAGATTCCCACCATCCAGTAAGGAGGAGGAGCAACTACTTCAAAAAATGCAAGCGCAAAGCGCGAGCGCTCACTTGGTCTCTAGTTTATTAATTCATTAAGTTTTCTAGTTCATTAGTTCACTTGCGTTCACTAATAAGTACTAACTAGCACTATAAGCAGTACAGTTGATAGCTCCAATCAAGATTCAGTTATTCAATTTTAAAATTATATAGCCTCGGGGATCCTTTTCTTGCATTATGCAGTTAAGTTATTAATTTGTTTTATATCACAGTGAAAATGATTTTGTTAACATTTAATCGTGCATCATGTGAAATTTCTGATGAACATCTTTATTACTCGGCTCTTCATGTTATCAACCTCCGACTTCAGCCATTGTAATTTTATCAACGCATTTATTTTTGTAATTCCAACGAATTGTGAGTAAATTTGAGCAACTTTTCTCCTTTTTCCATATCTTACTATCTCATAATTTAAACATCTATGTCTAACAAATAATTTTAAACAGTTTAATAATCATTAAATCTTTACTAATTACTATCAATCAATCAATCAATTCTTGTTTCACCTCTTCTCCAGCCTCATTCCTTGTTCTTCCTAATTCGCCTAGAATCTCCGAAAGGCGATTCGCGAATAAATCTCCTACGATCTTTATCTATTCGTTCAGGATTTCAGCATTGGAATTCACGAATATTTCCTTTATTTATTCGCTCTGGATTTCAGCATTGGAATTCGCGAATAAATCTCCTATGATCCTTATCCATTCGTTCAGGATTTCAGCATTGGAATTCACGAATATTTCCTTTATTTATTCGCTCTGGATTTCAGCATTGGAATTCGCGAATAAATCTCCTAAGATCTTTATCCATTCGTTCAGGATTTCACGAATTTCACATTGGAATTCACGAATAATTTTCCTGTTCGTTGAGAATCTCCGCAAGGCGGTTCGCGAACAATTCCCCGTTCATTGAGAATCTCCGCAAGGCGGTTCGCGAACGATTCCTTAATTTTCATTTCCTTTTAATTGCCTTTTCTGATTTATTTATCAACAATTCGTATTGTTTTCTATCTTTATATTTCGTTTAAGCCCTTCTTTATATATATTTAACTCTTCATTTCTATTTTTCTTTACTCCCTTTCATTTTCTTTTAATTTCCCATTCCTTGCATTATTATTATTATTTATCCTTTTTTTTTCTTTCTTCCCCTTTATATTATTTCCTATGTATTATCACTACTTTGGGAGAAATCATTGAAATAGATGAATAATTTTCGAACTTAGACATGGCGAATCGTTTATCTTAATTTTATTATTGTATTTTAATTTGGACCTGTGTTTCGCCGAATTTAGAAAATTTTAATTTTAATTATAACATACTCGAGAATATATACATACACGCACACATACTCACTCATGCATAACTATAACTGCTAAGATGTATTTTTCTTTCCTTATATATTTTTTTTTATATAATATATATATTTTTTAATTTAATGTAGAATTTAATTATTTAACCTGTTCTCTTCCCTAAATCCCGAGATCGCACTAGGTCCTATCCCGCGTAACAAGGATTAGATTCCTTTACCGAAAAGGGACCACCGAACGAATAGGCGTAAAAACGCAGAGTTAAAGAGACCTTCGGTCGCTGACCTGTATCAGGCCCTTCACATTCGTTCGACCCGATCCATATACACGCCCGAATAAAGTGTGTCACGGGGTAAGTAAGTTACGTTCTTCCATACAGCCCATCCTTTCAGGGTCCGGACGTAACAGTACAATATTGGTATAATATCTACAGTACGTAGTGTTTTTCATTTAGTGATATAAGATGCAAATATTTATCTATCGTTTTTAGCACTCAAAAGTATAAAGATAGAATACTTGTATCAACTTGCATCGCTATATGCAAAATACTTCTAATTACACTAAGAGTTTATTATTACACTATGGTAACTCATAAAAAATTTCTGTTTCATATGCAGTAACAATTCTAAAAAAAATTATATGACATGTGTATTTTAAGAATATAATATTAATGTTATATTACTTACAAAATACTAAGTTATTCAAATCTGCTGTTTGAGTAACATTAATTTGCGATATATTGCTTTCATTTATACAGCGTGTGTACACATCTTGTCTAATAACACACTATTTTGTAATTCATGTTCATTTTCTGTAAAAAGATATTTTTATTTTTCTTTATATATCTATATTATATGGAATATGACAACAAAAATGTACATAATAGTATTTTCCAGTGTACTTAATGAAATTATGTTTACGGAATTAATGAAGATAAAAGTATACATACCACACAATGTTAGAGTATTATCTTCATCTCTCTCTCATCATTATTAATTACACTCACATTATTTTGAACAATATGTCGCTTTTTCCATAGAAGCTGTTAATGATTTTTCTGAAAAAAAGTAAAATGAAAAATTTTATTTTACACTAATGTCCGTAAAATAAAAGCATTGTTAATATATACATTTTTATATAGTATTTGCTTAAATTGTATTTTCTACATATCAGAACTATTAACATTTAACATATCGATGCAGTTCCGCATATCACTCCTACAATTGCCATTGTCAGTTTCTTGAGCTAATACTGAAGCTATTGCTTCAGTATTATCTAATGAAAAAACAAAAATAAAAGTAAATTATTATCTACAAGGTAAAATAATAGTATGTTATTAAATAACGAATTAAAGAAAACATTGAAACATTTGTTTTTCCAATTATCACAATTTTTGCGTATGAATTTTGAACTTGAAAAGTAGATTGTTTACAATGCAATATACATCTTTAATTATATCAACATTAGCTAATATATTTTATATTAATTTATATATATACTACGCAAAAAAATTAGGGGAGCACTTTAAAAACTGCAAATTTTGTCGATTTTCAGAAACCAATATCTCGGCTTCCAGGAATCGCAGGACATTGTTCTTTAGCGTGTTTTGAAGGGTGAGGCCTCTACTTTAAGAAGGCCTAAGTGAGATTTTTCGTCCCATTAAACTGTTTTTTTCACGAAAACCAAAAGCAAAGAGTGTTTGAGTCTTGAAAATGTTATGACATTGCAGCATTCCATGGGCAAAGCAACAACGAGGCGAAAAACGTCACCACATTAGTTTTGAAGCCGAAAACATCCTCTTTAAAATGGCATAAAGAAAATTGTTCTAACTTGCCTAGGAGCTGAATTATCAGGTTCCAAAGTAGACCCTGCTTTTTGCAAGATTTTGATCGAGTACCGCCGGCATTCGCGTTATCCAATGTGCACCACAAGGAGGTTGCTCGGTCGGAGTTTGCACATCATTGTGTGTGTGTGTGTGTGTGTGTGTGTGTCACATCGGAGATAAGGACCCTACGGTCCGTCACTCCCATGGTATTTAATGACTCCAAACCCTCTCGTGTGTGTGCGTATGTGTATGTATGTGATTTGTGTGTGTATGTGTATGTGATTGAGTATTTGAGTGTGTGTATGGGTAGGTGGACGAGTGGTTGTGAAATGCGGATGGGTGGGTAGATGTATGTGCGCATACTACTCAATATGAGGTATTCCCGCCCCTTCGGCGAATCACCTTAAGCAGTCTATTCCTCATACTGATACATATACTGATTTCATCTTGAGGAATTTCCTGCCAAATCTCTTGAAGAATTCTTTCGAGTTCTGCGAGCGTCGTTGGCTGCCTTGGATAATCTCTCAACCGACGATCCATCAAGTCCCAGACGTGTTCAATAGGATTCAGGTCTGGGCTTACTGCTGGATGATTGAGAACCGTGATATCGTGATCCTGTAGAAACTGTCTTGTCAGCGCAGCGTTATGAGGACGAGCGTTATCCTGCATAAGAATAAAATGGTCTCCAATTATTTGCCGGAAGGGTACAACTTCTGGCCGAAGAACCTCATCGATGTATCGGGCTGCTGTCAAACCCGGAGGAGGAATTACCACTAAGTTTGTACGTTCAGTCATTGTGATTCCTGCCCAAATCATAATCGAACCGCCATTAAACGCTCGAACTGTTGCGACACAGGCACGATCGAATCTTTCATTACGTCGACGCCAGACACGAACTCGTCTATCATTAGTATAGAGGCAAAAACGAGATTCGTCCGTGAAAAGAACTTGTCTCGACTGTCTCTGAGTCCAGTCGATATGAGTCCTTGCATATTCCATCCGAGCTTGCTGATGAGCAGCCGTCAATCTCGGCACGCGCGCTTGGCTTCGTGACCTCAGGTCAGTTTCTCGCAGGCGATTCCGGATGGTCTGATTGCTCATAGGCCGATCCTGAAACAACTGGGCTCTAATGTAACCAGCACTTACTGTACGTTCTCGTACAGCCATATTAACAATATTACGATCTTCCCGAGCGGATGTCATACGTCTACGACCTTGACCTCTTCTTCGTTGGTAAAGTTCAGTATCCTGGTAACGTATCCAAGCACGAGCTACAACAGATCGACTTACATTAAATCTGTCAGCTACGTATCGCCGAGATCTACCATCTTCCAACAAAGCGATTACCTGTGCCACTTCATTTTCGCTAAGATGTCTCATTTTTGCGTAAGATGTACAATTTCTTGTGTCAAAGATGTATGCCGAAAACAGAAAAAATTTAAGTACTGTAATTGTTCGGGATATGAACTCGGGATTTTTTGTTTGATGAGATGAGAGTAACAAGTGCACAAACGAGTGTCAGTCGTCAACAAAAATTCGTCTTGTCACTCTGTCATAAAGGAGTAAACGAATCGGGAAAGCGGTGATAGAGAATAATAAGCGAAACAACGTGAAAGAGGAAGTCTCGCGTGTGTATCGTTGCTCGCGCGATTGCGACCACATATCGTAATCAGCAGCTCGCCGGTAACAAGAAAGTTGGAAAAAAAGAGAGAGAGAAAGAGAAAGAGAGAGAGAGAGATAGGACCATATGGTTAATTACATTCTATGTGATCGGAATAATTTAGATAGCTGAGGAGCGTTTGTTGGATAGCAATAAAAGTGCTATGTATTGAAACAAAAAATCCCGAGTTCATATCCCGAACAATTACAGTACTTAAATTTTTTCTGTTTTCGGCATACATCTTTGACACAAGAAATTGTACATCTTACGCAAAAATGAGACATCTTAGCGAAAATGAAGTGGCACAGGTAATCGCTTTGTTGGAAGATGGTAGATCTCGGCGATACGTAGCTGACCGATTTAATGTAAGTCGATCTGTTGTAGCTCGTGCTTGGATACGTTACCAGGATACTGGACTTTACCAACGAAGAAGAGGTCAAGGTCGTAGACGTATGACATCCGCTCGGGAAGATCGTAATATTGTTAATATGGCTGTACGAGAACGTACAGTAAGTGCTGGTTACATTAGAGCCCAGTTGTTTCAGGATCGGCCTATGAGCAATCAGACCATCCGGAATCGCCTGCGAGAAACTGACCTGAGGTCACGAAGCCAAGCGCGTGTGCCGAGATTGACGGCTGCTCATCAGCAAGCTCGGATGGAATATGCAAGGACTCAACTCGACTGAACTCAGAGACAGTGGAGACAAGTTCTTTTCACGGACGAATCTCGTTTTTGCCTCTATACTAATGATAGACGAGTTCGTGTCTGGCGTCGACGTAATGAAAGATTCGATCGTGCCTGTGTCGCAACAGTTCGAGCGTTTAATGGCGGTTCGATTATGATTTGGGCAGGAATCACAATGACTGAACGTACAAACTTAGTGGTAATTCCTCCTCCGGGTTTGACAGCAGCCCGATACATCGATGAGGTTCTTCGGCCAGAAGTTGTACCCTTCCGGCAAATAATTGGAGACCATTTTATTCTTATGCAGGATAACGCTCGTCCTCATAACGCTGCGCTGACAAGACAGTTTCTACAGGATCACGATATCACGGTTCTCAATCATCCAGCAGTAAGCCCAGACCTGAATCCTATTGAACACGTCTGGGACTTGATGGGTCGTCGGTTGAGAGATTATCCAAGGCAGCCAACGACGCTCGCAGAACTCGAAAGAATTCTTCAAGAGATTTGGCAGGAAATTCCTCAAGATGAAATCAGTAGATGTATCAGTATGAGTATGAGGAATAGACTGCTATATATGTATCAGTATGAGGAATAGACTGCTTGAGGTGATTCGCCGAAGGGGCGGGAATACCTCATATTGAGTAGTATGCGCACATACATCTACCCACCCATCCGCATTTCACAACCACCCGTCCACCTACCCATACACACACTCAAATACTCACTCACATACACATACACACACAAATCACATACATATACATACGCACACACACGAGAGGGTTTGGAGTCATTAAATACCATGGGAGTGACGGACCGTGGGTCCTTATCTCCGATGTGACACACACACACACACACACACACACACACAAAATGATGTGCAAACTCCGACCGAGCAACCTCCTTGTGGTGCACATCGGATAACGCGAATGCCGGCGGTACTCGATCAAAATTTTGCAAAAAACAGGGTCTACTTTGGAACCTGATAATTCAGCTCCTAGGCAAGTTAGAACAATTTTCTTTATGCCATTTTAAAGAGGATGTTTTCGGCTTCAAAACTAATGTGGTGACGTTTTTCGCCTCGTTGTTGCTTTGCCCATGGAATGCTGCAATGTCATAACATTTTCAAGACTCAAACACTCTTTGCTTTTGGTTTTCGTGAAAAAAACAGTTTAATGGGACGAAAAATCTCACTTAGGCCTTCTTAAAGTAGAGGCCTCACCCTTCAAAACACGCTAAAGAACAATGTCCTGCGATTCCTGGAAGCCGAGATATTGGTTTCTGAAAATCGACAAAATTTGCAGTTTTTAAAGTGCTCCCCTAATTTTTTTGCGTAGTGTATATATATGTAAGGTATGATATACCTTATGTGGAAACATCCCCACTCCATATAAACACGCGCTAGCCGTGGACACAGCGGCGTGTCGTTAGGAGATTGATTCGTGGCACGTCGCGGGTGAGTGACGCGAATAATATTAACACCATAGTTAATCCGCGTTTCATAGTGCAAATTTCTTTGCTTAAAACTACTCATTTTGGGTGAGATTATTCCGGGGGTCATTGGAACCCTGAGACGGATCCTTACCTGTTGAATAACGACATCTTTTTCTTCGGCTTCTCCAGGTGAGGACTCGACCACGTGTTCATTATAATGTCGGAATTATTAATGTTTAATTGTTAATTCGGACATATTTATATCTTCTCATAAAATATATTACTCCAGATTTTGGAAGAAACACCGAAGTTGCACGTTATTCTACAGAGATTGAAATATACCCTTACAAGCCGAAGAGGTTAGGATGAGTTTAAAACTTCGATTCCACATCACGATGATGGCCGGCCCGGATCCGAAAACTGGTATTGCGGTAATTCGAACGGTGACTCTGGCCGAGCAGAACCGGACATTCATTTTTCCGGAAAATTACCAAATAACACCTCATCATAAGGAGATAATGGAACTACCGGCGGCGAAAGCGGCGATAAAAGCTCTTACAAAACGGGGAGCATTCCGTAATATTACAATATCACTAGAACCAGAACTTTCAAAGTTATACTTTGATGAGGATTTGAATCCAATTTTCAAAGGTATAATGCTCGAAGAAGAAATTTTAGAGCCATCCGTTAACCAAACACCAAAGGAGTCATCGGTATCGGAATCGCGCGATATTTTAGACAAAATCACAAAACGTTTTGTAATTACCCGTTATAATAATATTAATCAAAACGCATTTCTGTGGATAACTACATTTGAAGCAGAATGCGAGAGATTCAAGTTACCTATTGGACATAGAGTAGAAGCATTACGTTTATTTCTGGATGATACAGCTGCGGATTGGTACTCTAGCTTACTGATAAACAATTCCGTAGAAAGCGAATGGAAATTTTGGCGAGACGAGTTTCTCGCTGCATTCACTAAGCGCGGGTGGGAGCACGTCGCTTACGCGTTCGATTATCAATATCTATCAGGGACATTAACGGATTTTATAATAAAAAAAAACAAATTATTACTAGAAACCGATCCACAATTCCCTGAAAGACAACGAGTAGACCTGATTGTTTGTAACTTCCCTAAACATGTGCGAGAAAAATTAGATCGAGAAACGACAAATTCAGTTAGAAAATTGTTAGAATCTGTTAAAAACTATGAAACATTAGTAACGACTCGGAAACAAAAAAGTCCAAGAATAGAAAAGAAGTTTAACACTTCGAAACTAGAAAAACCGACTTTTGCTTCCCCGTCTACTACTTCTGGTTCAAAACCTAGATCCCCGACCCATCGTTCGTCTTGTCCTCACTGTCTAAAACTTGATTCTAATAGATATCATCCAGAAACCGTTTGCTGGTATAGAAACACTGATAATCAAGATAAGAACAGGAAAGTAAACCAGATCGAATTAGAACTAAATAAAAAAATCAATTTAGCTCAAGAGGCTTCAAAAAACGGGGAGTGATTCCGTTAATTGAGGTGGAGGTGCTAGTTGACAACAATTGGAAAACAAACGCCATATACGATTCGGGCGCGAACATTTCGATGATAAGCTATAAATTCTTAAAAAAAATCAAACGAAATGAAAAATCTTCAAAGAGCACTTTCCGCACAGTTAACGGAGTAACTTATGTTGACGGAACAACTACAATCACTTTGAAAATTTTTGATGTTAAAAAAAAAGTCAACGTTTTTGTTACGAAAAATATAAATTTCAAATACGACCTCCTCATTAGTTTAGATGTAATATCAGGATTTGAATTACGACAAAACGAAAAATTACAAGTCGATCAAAAATTTTCAGAAAACCAAAACGACGGAAAAGAAAACCAAATTATAAACCTATTAGAATATCAGTACCATAAAGATATGCATATTAATAGTAAGTTACATAATATATTATCTAGTAATAAAAATATTTTCGCTAGAAATAAGTACGATATAGGTTCGGTTAAGGGCTACGAAGCCCATATTAGATTAACAGAAAACCGCTATGTTGCAAAAAGACCATACCGGTGTTCGATTCCAGATCAGAATGAAATTGAGGACCAAGTCAAAAATCTATTAGAAGCAAACCTTATAGAAACTTCCAACTCACCTTTTGCGGCGCCAGTAACATTAGCTTATAAACGTGAAGAAGGAAAAAAATCAAGACTATGTATGGACTTCAGAGAACTAAACAAAATAGTGGTCCCCGAACCACAACCGTTTCCTCTCATCGAAGACATTTTAGTAAAAACTTCCGGGTGTTCCTGGTTTTCGACTCTGGATATCAATTCTGCATTCTGGTCCATACCTCTTTATAAAAAAGATCGGTATAAAACGGCATTTGTAACACAAAACGGACACTACCAATGGAGATGTCTCCCATTTGGCTTAAAGACATCCCCGGCAATATTCCAAAGAATACTTTCGAACATTCTTTTCAAAAAAAATTTACATCACTTTTGTTCGGTGTATATCGATGACATTATTATATTTTCAAAATCTCTGGAAGAGCATATACAACATCTGGAATCGGTCCTGCTTGCGATTGCGGGCGAGGGATTTCGTTTTAAATGTGAAAAATGTCACTTCGCACAGAGGTCAATCAAATATTTAGGACATATCCTGGAAGAGAATTCAGTAAGACCCCTACGGGACAACTTAATTGCAATTCGCGATTTCCCAGTTCCGCAGAACAAAAAAAATATCAGACAATTTTTGGGAAAGGCTAATTTCTATCATAAATACATACCGAGTTCCACTCGGCTTTTGGAACCACTACATGCATTACTGCGAAAGGGAGTGGAATTCGAATGGTCCGCTAATTGCGAACGGGCCTTCCAAGAAATTAAGAATCATCTTTGCTCAGAGCCGATTCTCGCGATTTACAATCCGAAGTTAGATATTATTATTCAAACAGACGCGAGCCTTGAAGGTGTAGGTGCAATATTGAAACAAAAACAGCAAAATGAAGATGTGAAACCGGTGGCGTATTTTTCAAAAAAACTAAATAATGCACAAAAAAAGAAAAAGGCAATATATTTGGAGTGTTTGGCGATCAAGGAAGCCATCCACTACTGACAACACTGGTTGATTGGAAGGAGATTTACAGTCTTCACCGACCATAAACCCCTTGAAAATCTAAATATAAAAACCAGAACGGACGAAGGACTTGGGGACTTAACTCTCTATTTATCACAATTTGACTTTAACATAAAATACACCCCGGGATCACAAAACCAAGAAGCTGATTGTTTGTCTCGAAATCCAGTCCTAGAAGCAAATAGTGAAAATGAAAAAGAAATAAAAACAATGAACCTTATAACTAGCGAGGAATTATGGAAAGATCAGAATAGTATCAGAAAGGAAAATCCCGACAATTATGAATTAATATCGGAATCAGGAATAAAAATGATAAAAATTAAAAACGAAAAGAAAATATTAATCTCTTCTACTCTAGCAAAAAAATTAATAAGAATATGCCATATAAATTATGGTCATATAAATAAAAATCAAATTAGAAATATGTTAGGAAAATATTACTATATTACAAAACTCAATCAAATGATTGAAAATCTGATTTCGGAATGCAAAATATGCATAGAAAACAAAACGAGAAAAGGGGCAAAATTGGGACTTTTTTCCCAGTTAGGCCCAGCAAAAAAACCCTTAGAAATAGTATCCTTAGATACGATTGGAGGATTCGTTGGTAACAATTCCACAAAAAAATATCTCCATCTTTTGATTGATCATTTCACTCGTTTTGCTTTCATTGTAACATCCACAACTCAAAAACCAAAAGATTTTATACAACTTGTAAACAAAGTTGCGAATTTTGGAAAGATTGGTGAAATCCTAGCGGATCAATACAGCGGGATAAATTCAGAAGAATTCAAAAAGCTACTCCGAAAATTAAATACAAAATTAACTTTCACAGCAGTAAATTGTCCATTCTCGAATGGATTAAATGAAAGGCTCAATCAAACCTTGGTTAATCGCATCCGATGTAAACAAAACACAGAACCGAACAGACCATGGTCAATGCTAGCGGAGGAGGCAGTGGAAGAGTATAACAACACTGCCCACTCCTCAACTGGTTTCTCACCAGCACACCTGCTTTTAGGAAAAGAGTCGGAATTAATACCGCAAGAACTTCGGAAAGTATCGAATTTACAAGCTGACCGAGAAATAGCGTTCCGGAATTCACAAAGATCACGAGATAGAAATTTCAAGAGAATTAATAAGAACAGAAAACACTACGACATTAAAGTAGGCGATCTTGTGTTTGTGAGCGTCGGAAACAAATTGAACAGAGGAAAACTTGATAAAGTGCGAAAGGGACCTTATAAAATTCTAAAGAAAGTTTCAAATACAATATACGAAGTAGATACAAAAAAAAAACAGCAGAATCGAATCGTCATCACATATCCAAATTAATTCCGGTCAGTGCGTCTGCTGTTGCAGAAATTCTTTCCCTGGACCGGTCCTCGGTCTCGTCGTTGGGGGGGGATGTAAGGTATGATATACCTTATGTGGAAACATCCCCACTCCATATAAACACGCGCTAGCCGTGGACACAGCGGCGTGTCGTTAGGAGATTGATTCGTGGCACGTCGCGGGTGAGTGACGCGAATAATATTAACACCATAGTTAATCCGCGTTTCATAGTGCAAATTTCTTTGCTTAAAACTACTCATTTTGGGTGAGATTATTCCGGGGGTCATTGGAACCCTGAGACGGATCCTTACCTGTTGAATAACGACATCTTTTTCTTCGGCTTCTCCAGGTGAGGACTCGACCACGTGTTCATTATAATGTCGGAATTATTAATGTTTAATTGTTAATTCGGACATATTTATATCTTCTCATAAAATATATTACTCCAGATTTTGGAAGAAACACCGAAGTTGCACGTTATTCTACAGAGATTGAAATATACCCTTACATATATATGAACGATTTATTACTACTGTCATTAAATTATTCAATGTTGATATTATCTCCCGCACATACACACATTATTTACAATTCTTATTTTATAAAAGAAAATATGAGAGAAGATTAATGTATGTATATTAAAAATCTTGACAGATTAAAATCAGTACATAATTTTAGTAAACTCAGATTTTGATATGCAAAAATAATTCTTTACATCTATTTTCAAATAATTAAAAGATGCTATTTGTAATGAATATTCTTTCCCACATATATATATCACATATTTAACATATTAAACTCATTAAAATTATATCGACTTTAATTCTGGATTTAAATAATTATTAAATTTAGCATTATTTATAATTAGTGGCATATATACACGTACGTTATTTTCCTTATGACATTTGTTGACTTACGAAATTTATTTTGTAAAAACTAATTGATTTGATACCAACATCAAATATAAAAAATTATAATATTGATATAATATGTATATTATAATTATCAAAGAGTTAAACATGTGATATTTTCTTATATGAACTGTTTTTGCTTTATATGCATGCAATAATATATATTAAAAGACATAAAGAAGCATACATTTATAAAAATATATGAAATTTTGGACATTTTAAGAATATAGTATATTAATTTATTTAGAAATTACTATGAGATATTCATATTTGTTGAGTACCATATTGCATTGAGCATTGTGAACATTTGTACTATATGCGCACACACTTATATTGTCTGATAACAGAATAGCAATTCTGTAATTCTTATTCATTTTCTGAGAAAAGAACAGAATATATTAATTAATTACTTTTCATTTTTGGATGTCGTCAAAAACTTTGAAGAAAAGAGTAATATTTTACCCACGGATTCCATTGAAATAACTAGGATTTCCGTGGCAAACATTCTCCAAAGGTTCCTCTCCACCAAGACACATATTAATTATGTTGACAGATACATCCTTAACTCCTTTAACGCTTCTAAGAGATTTTTATGCGATAATAACGATATTATGGTCACGAGAGCTGACAAGAGTCAGATTACCGTGGCTATGAATAAAAAAGATTACTTTGACAATATGAACATGCTGCTTAAGGATCAAACCACATACAAAGAATTGAAAAAGGACACTTTAAACAAATTAACTAGCAGAATCAATGGGTTAGTCAAATCTTGGTTCACTAATAACTTGATAATCGAAATGACGTATAAGCATTTACCGCGTTGTTATGGTCTGCCGAAGATCCATAAGGATGGTTTTCCGTTGAGAGTTATTGTATCAGCTCTGGGAAGCCCGGTATATAACATCTCGAGATACATCCACAACATCTTATATAAATCAATGAAGTAACCAAATTCTTATGTCAAAGATGGTTGGTCCTTTGCTGATAATATAAAGAACACAGTTATCAGTGAAGAGAATGTCATGGTTTCTCTGGATGTAACGTCTCTATTTACAAATGTTCTCAAGGACCTAGTTATTAACGCCATAAGAAGGCGTTGGGATGACATTTCGAAAAATACTAAATTTAACTTATTTCAATTTTTGTTTGCTGTAGAGACGATTTTAGATTCAACCTGCTTTTCATTTAACGGACGGTTTTATGAACAGATCTTCGGCAGTCCTATGGGTTCTCCATTGTCACCTATCCTGGCTGATATGGTAATGGACGACTTGGAGACACATTGCTTAGACTCATTAAGTTTTACTGTACCTACGTATTATAGATTTGTAGACGACGTTTTTGCAATAGTACCACGTGAAAGAATTAACGAAATTTTAAGAAGCTTTAATAACTATCACGAACGCTTGAAATTTACATATGAAATTGAAGCTGATTCATCGATTAGTTTTTTGAATGTCAAAGTCATTCGGTCCGGGAATACTCTGATTACTAACTGGTTTAGGAAACCGACATGGTCAGGGAGGTACATTAACTATCATTCTAACCACCCGTTAAAATATAAAATCAACACTATATATAATTTAGTTGACCATGCTATTCTATTATCTAACGACTGCTTCTGGCAAGAAAATATCAAATTAGTATTTGACACTTTAATCAGTAATTGTTTTCCTGAACATATAATACACGGACACATTCAAAAAAGAGTTAATTTGTTAAATAATCGTGATCTTAATGATACAGTTGGCGTGAACCTTGCTGGTTATGACAAGACTCAATTTATTTCAATACCATATGTGGAGAATTCGAGTCATGATTTGTATCGCCTTCTGAAGAATAGTGGTTTTAACGTCGTCTACAAAATAACTAAAAAATTAAATAATTTAATTAGACGTGGTAAAGATAATTTACAGAATAAAGATAAGACAAGTGTTGTATATAAATTAAATTGTAAAGACTGCAATTTGTCATACATCGGGCAAACAAAAAGACATTTACGTACGCGATTAAAAGAACATTGCAACAATATAAAGTTACACGAATCTAATTATTCGATTATTATTATTATTAGCGGTTAATATTATTAGCAAACATAGATTAGAATCTAGACATGATTTTGACTGGTCGAAACCTAATATTTTGCATAACGAAAAATATGTTCGAAAGAGAGAAATTGCTGAGATGTTTTTCATCAAAAAATTTAATAATAATTTAATCAACCTACAGAAAGACACAGATAATTTAAATAATATTTACGATAAAATAATAAAGGTCACATAGTCCGGTCTCATAGTGTTTGTTTTTAGTCTCTTGACGAAGTCTCTCACAGACACATCAATTTCTCTCTAATTTAAAAATCTTTTAAAAAATAACGTTTTGTTAATGTGATTTGTGCAATTTATAAGATCATCGTTCATGCCGGCCTCCTGATTTACGGCTTCGGTATACTAACATTGTTACATTTTAATTTGTTGAGCGTGTTATATATTGAAATTGTCAATTAATTTATCAATTTATAATCTTTGCAGTATGTACTTGATAAGGACCACAACCATATGGTCGAAACGTCGTAATAATAAACTAAATTTCTGGCTAGTTTGGTCGACTACATTTTTCAACAATCCTTTGATTATTCGACTAGCGATATTAAGATATTTATTAATTTTGATTCTACTAAACTTTATTTTTGGTAAATAGTTGTGAATTGTTATCAATTACACAGGCACACAAAAAAAAAAGTTCAAAACCCACGGACCCCACCATATACACTTTATGTTTTTGGGGTCGCTGAATCCAAATCCGGGATCGGTTTGACCCCATCAGGTCAGGCTCAAGGTCATTTCAAGGTCAAATCTGCAAAATTAACGGCAACCAAATTTGAACAGTGTATACTTATGTTTTTGGGGTCGCTGTATCTAAATCCGGGATCGGTTTGACCCAATCAGGTCAGGCTCAAGGTCATTTCAAGGTCAAAAGTAGGTAAAAGCAGAGTTTTTGTAATTGTATAAATGCACGATGAAATGAATAGGAAAAAATTAGACATAAATTTTTTTCGACAAAATAGCCTTCACATGCTGCCTCGACAAGAACTGTGACGGTGACACTGCCCCGAAAGGGGATGTGTGGAATGATCCGATCATTAGCTTGTCGAGGTAACGATGCCAGTGGAAGCGCACTGCCTTGCAGGAGGACGTTAGGGTGTGAGGATGAAGCCGTAGTGTGTCCGACGACGAGTTGACATTGTCCTCGTCAAAGTCGGAAAGCTCTTATACTTAGCCCCGGAGAGGTATAAGAGTTATCACCTCCGGGACGGTGGACTTACCTGCGATCGGACCAGGATCCCTAACGTGCGGGGTTATACTAAAAATCATGAATCTTTTACCTTCCACATCACGAGGGCATATTTGCCCAAAAAATTGTAATCTTTTTTGTTTTATCTGTGGAGTATTCACTCCAGCGAAATATCGAAGATCTTTCAACGAAAATCTCAGAAACATTTACAAAACTTGCTTCAAATTAGAAACTGATATTGTTATAGAAAAGTGGACTCCAAGTAGTATCTGCGAACAATGTCGTCAAATGCTTTCTAAGTGGAATAAAACAAAAGACAATGACAATGTTTTAAAAGCCCAATGCAATGGTATCAACCAGATAGAAAAGAAGATTGTTATTTCTGTAACACCGAAATTATTGGAATTACTAGTAAAACGATAAAAAAAGTAAAATACGCTGATGTAATATCTGTAAAAAGACCTATTGAAAAATCGATGAACAATGAAGAGCTCGATTTTCTTGAGAGGTTATCAATTGAATCGGATAACAACGATGAACAACATGATGACGAAGTCAGTGATGGCAATGATGTGGATGAAATTGATAAAAATGCGTTAGAAGATGAATCCTATGAAAGTGACACTGATGAGGGAACTGAAGATGACGATGATGATGATATTTACCTTCCAGCGGGCCAAAAAGACAAATGCGTAAAGTTATGGACACAAGATAGACTAAACGACCTAGTTAGAGAGCTTAACTTACCTAAAGATGGAGCAGAACATTTAGCTTCATCTTTATTAGGTATGAATCAGTTGGCGAAAGGTACTAAAGTATCTTTTTACAGAACGAGAAGCAAAAGTTTCGAACCATATTTTGAAGAAATAAATCATGAGGATGATAAAATGGTGTATTGTAAAGACGTGAAAGGTCTAATGGACGAAATTAAGCCTAATGTATATAAGGACGAAGAATGGAGATTGTTCATAGATTCGTCAAACAGAAGTTTAAAAGCTGTATTACTACACAATACCAACTATTATGCCTCGGTTCCTATAGCGCACTCCACTACAATGAAGGAAGTATACGATAATCTCAAGATTATATTACAAAAAATTCAGTACGACAAGCATAAATGGCTTATATGTGGTGATTTGAAAGTTTCTGGAATGTTGTTAGGACAGCAGTCTGGATTTACCAAGACACCATGTTTCTTGTGCTTATGGGACAGTAGAGATCGTGCAAAGCACTATACGAATCATAAATGGCCTAAAAGAAAATCTCTCAAAGTAGGAGAGAACAACGTTAAAAATGCTCCAATGATTGACCCAAAAAAAGTTCTAATTCCGCCATTACACGTAAAACTTGGTGTAATGAAACATTTTGTTAAGGCTTTAGATAAAGATGGCCGGTGCTTTAAATACTTTGAAAGAAAATTTCGAGAAAAATCTGATGCGAAATTAAAGGAAGGTATTTTCGATGGTCCACAAATTCGAGAAATGATGACTGATGACCAATTTATTACTACTATGAACAAAATTGAAAAAGCTGCATGGCTTAGCTTTAAGGAAGTTGCTGAAAACTTTTTGGGTAATCGCAGAAGCCAAAATTACAAAGTAATTGTATCTAAAATGGTAGAGAACTTTGGTAAAATGGGTTGCCTAATGAGTTATAAATTACATTTCCTACACAATCATTTAGATGCTTTTCCTGAAAACTGTGGAGATTATAGTGAAGAACAGGGAGAACGTTTTCATCAAGATATCCAAGTAATGGAGAAGCGTTATCAAGGTAGATGGGATATTAGCATGGTGGCAGACTACTGCTGGATGTTGAAGAGAGATTGTAAAACAACTGGGAAAAAACGTAAAAGGAAACCCTTGCACCGATCATTTGATGACAAACGTGTAAGATATAGTAGGAAAAAATGAATGTTATGAAGTTCAAAATACTCATTAAACCTTGGAAGACTGTAGAAAAAAATCGTATTGCTAGGGTTTTCTTTACTCTATCTTACAATAACTCTGCTTTTACCTTCCTTTGACCTTGAAATGACCTTGAGCCTGACCTGATTGGGTCAAACCGACCCCGGATTTAGATACAGCGACCCCAAAAACATAAGTATACACTGTTCAAATTTGGTTGCCATTAATTTTGCAGATTTGACCTTGAAATGACCTTGAGCCTGACCTGATGGGGTCAAACCGACCCCGGATTTGGATTCAGCGACCCCAAAAACATAAGTATACACTGTTCAAATTTGGTTGCCGTTAATTTTGCAGATTTGACCTTGAAATGACCTTAAGCCTGACCTGATGGGGTCAAACCGACCCCGGATTTGGATTCAGCGACCCCAAAAACATAAAGTGTATATGGTGGGGTCCGTGGATTTTGAACTTTTTTTTTTTTGTGTGCCTGTGTTATCATAAATATTATTCTTACTGCAAATGTAAACAATATATATAAATTATATTACATAGGTGTATTCATTATAATAAAACTGAGAGAAAGAGAGACAAATTAAATATTTTATATTAAATATTATAAAATAAAAATGCATGTACAAAACTTTTTTCGATATGGAGAAATGAGAACCAAAAAACAGTAAAGATTACATGAGCGAATGTAAAAATATACTACCGAACAAATAAGCAGAGAGAGAGAGAGAAGTGCGAATGAACATGAAAGTTTTAAAATATGAAGCTAAAAGGCGCTATGTAGTAAAAAAATGAAAAAGAATGAGCATACGATCGAGAGAACAGAAATACAAGAGTGCAATTGCAATTTGAATAAAATATAAAAGAATATACATTTATGAAGAGAATAAAAGGAATTTAAAACTAAATGGGAGTAAAAAAAAAGTAAATAACATATAAAAACAATATAAAATTAACTTTGTATTTATTCGTATTAATTTTTTTTAATAAAATGTATACATAAATATGCATGTATGTATAATACGCATAAATGCCTACATAAATATGCATTTATATATAAGTATGTGTGTGTGTGTGTTTGTTTTACAGGTGTTGCACCGTGTGAAGGCAATGGACGATGAGCGATGTCTAATGAGAGTTCTTTCGATATGACGAAAAATAGAATTCTCATTGGATATCGCTCATCGCCCATTGCCTCTAGAGTATACTATTCTTAATAATAATTATAAATGTAGAAGTGAATAATAAGTGTGAATGTGTACATGTGTACATGTGTACATACATATCAGTGTGTTTGTATTTTAAATGTTTCATTTTTTTATATAGGTATGTATGTGTTGTGTGTGTCGGAGGCGCAGAGACGTATGTTGCGTGTGTTGGAGGCGCGGAGGCGTATGTTGCGTGTGTCGGAGGTGCGGAGGCATATGTTGCGTGTGTCGGAGGCGCAGAAATGTATGTTGTATGTGTCAGAGGCGCGGAGGTGTATGTTGATTGTGTCGGAGGCGCGGAGATATATGTTGTGTGTGTCGGAGGCGCGGAACATATGCAACGTGTGTCGGAGAAACATATCCTGCGTGTGCCGGAGCCATAGAAACGTATCCTGCGTGCGCCGGAGTCGTGGGTACATATCCTGCGTGTGCCGAAGCCGTGGACACAAATCCTGCGTGTGTCGGAGGATTGGGTACATATCCTGCGTGTACCGGAGGATTGGGCACATATCCTGAGTGCGGAGGAGGCGTTAGCACGTATCCTGCCTGTGCCGCAGATATGGGCACATATCCTGAGTGCGGAGGAGGCATATATGAGCAATTACGTCCCCGTTTTTTTTACCTGTTCATTGCGCGCCTCACCGCCTCATTGATACACTGAAAAAAAGAAAAATAATACATATAGATATCATTCTTGAGAAAGTTAAAAGCATAATAATAATAATATATTGATACTATACAAATGTGGTTACATGTATTATGTCTTCTCGAAAATAAAAGAAAATGTAATCTATATATATACAGGATGGGCCATTTTAAGTGATCCACCCCAATAACTTTTTTATATTTGAATGTACAACAAAATGTTTCAAATAAAAGTTGCTTGACTTCGAGGGGGACAGAAGATAGGTGGCAAAAATTTGACCTTGGATAGTCATTTGAAGGTCACATAAAGATTACTTTCAATTTCTTAAATGGAATCCCCTATTTTTCATTGCATATTCTTGTAGCTTATCTCGAGAGCTTTCCAAAACACTATAATTAATACCTTTTTATTAAGTACTTTTTGAGTTATAAGGCTTGAAATAATTTCTTAATTTTACATAAACCATAAAATATTTAGTAAACCATTCATTTTTCGATTATCTTACCTGGATACTTTTATATACAAAATAATGAGAGGAATCAATTGGTGTAAAGAAAACATACAGTTGTTTTTAAGAAAAAATATGGAATTGTTAATTGCAAATTACATATTTTTTCTTAAAAACAACTGCATGTTTTCTTTACACCAATTGATTCCTCTCATTATTTTGTATATAAAAGTATCAAGGTAAGATAATCGAAAAATGAATGGTTTACTAGATATTTTATGGTTTATGTAAAATTAAGAAATTATTTCAAGCCTTATAACTCAAAAAGTACTTAATAAAAAGGTACTTAATTATAGTGTTTTGGAAAGCTCTCGAGATAAGCTACAAGAATACGCAATGAAAAATAGGGGGTTCCATTTAAGAAATTGAAGGTAATCTTTATGTGACCTTCAAATGACTATCCAAGTCAAATTTTTGCCACCCATCTTCTGTCCCCCTCGAAGTCAAGCAACTTTTATTTGAAACATTTTGTTGTACATTCAAATATGAAAAAGTTATTGGAGTGGATCACTTAAAATGGCCCACCCTGTATATATATATATATGTAAGAGAGCTTCAGCTGGAAGTTCGACTCAATATATCGATGTCAGGATATTTTTAAGGCAATAGAATCTATCAGCAGATTGATAGATTTATTTTAATATTACAACACACTGGCACACAATGAATCACTTTTAATGATTTTATTTAATTAAGATCTGGTACATTAAAATATACGTCTTATCGGACTCACGGTCCGCGAACAACCGCCACACACTCGCGAATCGGAGATCAATATTTCTTGTTAATATCTGTTGCTTGGCGACAACACGCAGATTCAAAAATACCGCGCATTCCCTCTGCGCAGATTTGCGCAGAGTAATTAACCAATAAGAAAACTAAAAGAAATTTGGGTTGTGTATGCAATACACACGAAATTTCTTTCAGTTCGGCCATTCTGCATGAACGTTCGACTCGAAGGTTTAAATTACATCGAATGTAGCGAAAGTGGATTTACAGTGAAAGTTTTAGGTACAATGTCAATTATTAAACCAAAACTTAGTTAAGATTTATGTGTGACGTAAATGAACAGTTAAGTTTTACAAAGGAAGAAAAAGTATATCAATAAACCTTAAGGTAAGTGAAACTTTTGCTTGCTTAACAAAAAGGGTTAATATCTTGTTTCTCTTAGGATGTATTCTAATCTGAGTCATTATTTTTAACAGGTTTGATCCAAGGTTTAATTCTATCGGGCGAAAGAATAGAATTATAAGGTCTAGGTGAAAGGTTGAATCCAGGGATGTCCGTGATGACATACCTATTTTTATTCAAAACCTTCGCCACAAGGTATGGGCCTTTATATTTAGGTTTAAATTTCTTACTTTCACCTGATTTAGCTACATCTTTTATGAGGACATAGTCCCCTTTTTTATAAATAGAAGGCTTTAAATGTTTTTTATCATAATAAATCTTGTTGTAATTTTTAATTTTATTTACAGTGTCCAAAGCCAATTCTCGAGATGAATCTCTAACATCACCAGGGTTTAAAAGCGTTCTGGCTGTTTTATTCAAGAATTCAACGAGCGAAGCATCTTCATGGTTTCTCTGATCGAATCCCAAAAGAAGCTTCGATGGTGAAGATTTTAACGATGAATGAAAGGTATTATTTATGACGTATTGGACCGTCTCTAGATTACCGTGCCAGTCTTGGGATTCGTCAATAAGTTTTTCAAGTGAAGATTTAAGGAAACGGTTCACCCTTTCAACCAAACCATTTGCCCAAGGTGCAGCCACAGCTACTAACCTATGTACAATTTTCTTATCTTTAAGGAAGTTTTCAAATTCTAGAGAAGTAAAAGCCGTCCCTCTATCAGAAACTAATTTTTGCGGATTGCCAAACATTGAAAAAAGAAGGGTTAAGAATTTAATGAATTCTTCTTCTTTTGAATTTAAGTACTTCACGGCAAACAACCACGTAAATCTAGTAAAAGCATCTATAATTACTAAAATATATTTGCAACCTAACTCAGACTCATTAATGGGACCAAAATGGTCAATGTGAATGATATTAAAGGGGACGGACGGACTTTCTGTTAATTGCATTTCTCCTTCTCGAGAATTTGAAGAAGAATTAGCTAACAAACAAGTTATACAATTTTCAATATATAGATAAGCACGTTTGCGTAAGGAAGGAAACCAATAATTTTCTAGTATTCCTCGTATAGTTTTCTCTAACCCACAATGGGCCATATTGTCGTGGTAAACCCTTATGATGTTGTTTACCGTAGAATCTGGAACGTAAAATCGAGATTTGTCTGGCCCCTTCTTAAAGACAAGTCCATCTATAATCTCAAACTTTTCCTTTACTTTATTGCCTTTTGTAGTTTCCAAATCCAAGGCTATTTCTTTTATAAAAGAATCTTTTAATTGTCTGAACTCCAATTCTCTTTCTAGTGGCAAGAAGGAAACAGATGCTACAATCCTGCTGAGAGCATCCACATGTGCCATTTTAGTTCCAGGACGATGAGAGACCGAAAAGGAATAAGTTTGTAGTCTAAGTGTCCATCGAGCTATTCGCGGATTAAGGTGAGCTTTATTTATCGCGTAAACCAGAGCATGGCAATCCGTTATCACGGTGAATTGGATTCCATATAAATAAATGTGAAACCTCTCAATGGATTTGACAACGGCTAACATCTCAAGTTCATAACTATGATAACGTGATTCCGCATCATTAGTTGATTGACTATAATACGCGACCGGGTCCATTGATCTGAACTTTGTTTTTGTAATAGGATCGCAGCAAGTGCCAGGGAACTTGCATCCGTATGCAATTGGGTTTCGGCGTTTGGATTGTAAAGACGCAGAACTGGGTAAGAAGTTAAGGCCTCTTTTAAACTAACAAAAGCTTGATAACAATTTTCATTAAAATCAAATTCACGGGTCTTCTTTAATAAATTATGCAACGGTTTTGCTATTAAGGCATAATTTTTAATAAACTTTCTAAAATAATTCGTCAACCCTAAAAATTGTTGTAATTGAACTTTCTTTGTAGGTTGAGGAAAATTTTTAATTGCCTCAGTATGTCGGGAGCTCATAGTGATACCCGATGGAGAAAGAATATATCCAAGATATTCTAAAGTGTTTCGCAAAAATAAACACTTTGAATAGTTAAGTTGAAAGGAATATCTTTTCAACAAAATTAGTACATCCCGTAATGCGTTAAGATTATCATCAACAGAGATGGACGGAATCAGGATATCATCTATGTAAACTATAACTTTATCTTCTCGAATTAAGGGTTGTAAGATTTGGACAATCCTGCGTTGGAATTCAGCCGGAGCTTCACAAAATCCGAATGGTAAGCGCTTGTATTCGAATTGACCATCAGGTGTCGCAAAAGAAAAGTATTTTGTGTGTTCTGGATGTACTTTTATATGGTGAAAACCATCTTTCAAATCCAGTAAAGTAAAAACATTCTTTTCTGAAAGGCGTGCCAGACAATCCTCGATTAACGGGAAAGGATATTTCTGTTTGATTACTCGGTCATTAAGAGGACGCAAATCCACGCAAAGTCGTAACATACCATTCTTCTTTCGTACGGGTACAACGCGTGCGCAATAAGGAGAAGTGCTCGGTTTAATGATATCACGAGCTAATAAATCGTCCGTAATGTCCCGAATTTGAAGACGTTCTGCCCAAGCGAAGCGTCGTGGGGCATACGCGTAAGTAGAATTATCGTGCAATGCGACTTTAACATAATAATCGTCTTCAACTATGTCATTGTTTTCGTTATCAATCTCATTCAAAACATTTATAACTTTTAGATCAACATCATGGCCAAAATCAGTTTTCAAATCGGAGTACTTTGAATTCTTATCTTCTTGCGAATCGTACTCTAAATCCGCTGCAAAGGCCATTTCATTAAACAAGTCCAAACTTTTTTCATGTGTCTTATTAGAGGGATGATAGAACAGAATGATGTTATTTTCGGAAATAAAGTCTCTTCCAAGAATAATTTCAGATTGAATTATTTCCTTTTCCAAAACATTAAAAGTTACATTACCCTTTAAAAGAGGCAAAGAATCTAAATAAATCAAAGTTTTAAAGCTTCCAAGAATATGAATCTTATCACCAGAAATAGAATGATAATTTTTGGAACTTTTGATTAAATCTTTCGTTTTAAAATTTATTTTTAAACATGTTGACAAACTAATAAAAGAAACTGGACTCCCAGTATCAATTAAGGCAAGAAAGGAACATGGAACATTGTTTAATAATTTAACCTTAACAATAGAATCTTTTAAATCTAACCTTCTACTACTATCTTTAAAAGATACTGATGCCACTGGAGATGGCACCCCCTCAGAAAATTTCTCATTTAAAGGAGTGGATGCTACTGGATCGACTGCTGCAACAGGTGGAGAGGGTGAGGAAGAAGACTGTTGAAATTCTTTCCTCTTCAGCTTGAAGCAAGTCGCTTTGGTGTGTCCTGGGGTGCGACAGTAAGCGCAGAAATTGCCTTTAGCATCCTTTTGGTCCTTTTCGGATTTATCTCCTTTTGGTGAAGAGACTGCTGAAGAATTAAGAGTTTTATCAGTTTTAGAGCGAGGGTTAAACTCCTTTCTAAAGAAAGTTCCAAACGAGAGAGCGACATCATGCATTGCTTCAAGAAATTCATCGAGTGTGTTAGCCCGTACTACCGCCGCAGCACCACGAATTGCGGCGTTACAAATTCCATCTATGAGAAAGTGAATTGAGTCGTTGTCTGACAATTTTAGACTTTGCATCAAAGATAATTTTTCTAAGGCATAATCATGAAAGGACTCTTGAGAAAAATTCCATTTTCTAGCCTCGATTTTCTTTATAACGACTTGATAAGGGATTTTTCTTTTAAATTGCCTTAAAAGAGCATTCTTGAAGCTTAACCAAGTATCGTTTATCGTACCCGTTCCCAGCTCAAACCACTTTCGAGCTGATTCTACCAGTTTGCTTGATGAAGCCAACAGCATCATGTCGTGAGAAGCTCCATGAATTCGTGCCACACGCTCTACCTTTTGAATCCATAGTTCGATGTCGTCGTCCTCCTTGCCACTAAACTCGGGTAACTGAGAGGCTAACAAATTCACTGTATTGACAGATATTTTTGTTGATGAGCCAAGTTCAGATCCTCCGGTTTCAGAACGGTGAGAAGTTAAAGGAGGAGAACTACTTTGAGCTTGATGGGTAGAGTGAGATGTGACCAAAGAAGTAAGATGCTGCATAATTTGCTGTTGCTGTCGCATTTGCTCCGAAAGCAGAGTACATAAATGAGAAATAGAATCTGATTGCACAGACTTCGAAGTTTCGTTTGAGGAAGGAAGAGGAATGGTGACAGGAATACTAGGAGTTTCTTTTGATTGAACGATCAAGTGATCAGGTGAATTCAAATTGGGAACTGAAAGTGATGTTACCTGTTGACTCGAGGAAGAGGACTCCTGTTGGGCTGTTAAACCCGTAATCGTTTCGGGAAGAGAAGTTACATGATGACCCGCTGAAGAATCTTGGTTGGATGCTTCAAATAGGTTCATCAATAAATCTATACATCCATCTCTTGATTGGGATGGCTTGAGACCAAATTTTCGGACTTCCGTTTGTAAATCCTTAAAGGAGAGTTTCTCAAGCGCCAATCTTCTGTCCATGTTCGTTCAAGGAAAACAAGATGGCGGCCAGACTCCTCAAAATGGTCGATTTATGATTTTTTTTTGAAAAAGAAGATTCTTTAAGCTAAAGTCTTCTGATAAGCTTTTTCCAGGAATCTTATTAATGCTCCGAAAGGATATTAACGTGTAAGCTTGCTCTTGAAATTCCAATCTTCGATTTAATCGACAGCGATAAATTTATGAGCTGCGGTTCCTCGAAGAAAAAGGAAAAGAGCAAACACAAAATAATTCCTTGAAATCAAAGCAAAGGGCTCTTCGTACGCCTCAAGAACGTGAAAGGAAACGCACGTTATCCCACTTCTGAAGATTTTTATGCTGTAAGAGAGCTTCAGCTGAAAGTTCGACTCAATATATCGATGTCAGGATATTTTTAAGGCAATAGAATCTATCAGCAGATTGATAGATTTATTTTAATATTACAACACACTGGCACACAATGAATCACTTTTAATGATTTTATTTAATTAAGATCTGGTACATTAAAATATACGTCTTATCGGACTCACGGTCCGCGAACAACCGCCACACACTCGCGAATCGGAGATCAATATTTCTTGTTAATATCTGTTGCTTGGCGACAACACGCAGATTTAAAAATACCGCGCATTCCCTCTGCGCAGATTTGCGCAGAGTAATTAACCAATAAGAAAACTAAAAGAAATTTGGGTTGTGTATGCAATACACACGAAATTTCTTTCATATATATATATATATATATATATATATATAGATTACATATCTACAGCTACATAATACTTCTACTTAAATATATATATATACAATATATATATATATATATGTATACATATATATTTATTTATTTATATATAGAGTAAGAAAGAAATAACGTCCATACCACATCAAATAAATTATAGACGCCATTACCAGTGTCAACAAGACGCGCGCGCGCGCGCGCGCGCGCGCACACACACACACACACACACACACACACACACACACACACACACACACATAGAATAGAAATAAAGGTACACTGTCGGTCGTGATTCGTTTCCGTAAAGAAGAAACAGAGGTAAACATAGAAGTACTTCTACGTTTATCTGTTTTTACCTTATTTCAAGGAGAGAGATAGGGGGGGGAGAGAGAGAATATTTTTATTTATTAGTAGGTATACTATGTCAGTACTAATCCAGGGCCTCTCAGGGGGGGTGAGGCGCGAGGGGGAACCGCGGTGCGGGGGGGAGTGACGTCACGCGCGGGGAAGGAGGAACCGCGGTGCGGGAGGGAGTGACGTCACGCGCGGGGAAGGAGGAACCGCGGCGCGCGGTGGGTGACGTCACCCGCGGGGAAGGGGGATCCGCGGCGCGAGCGATGTACGAGGGGGTCCGCGAGGTGAAGGGGGATCCGCGGCGCGAGCGATGGACGAGGGGGTCCGCGCAGTGAAGGGGGATCCGCGGCGCGAGAGATGGACGAGGGGGTTTGCGCAGTGAAGGGGGATCCGCAGTGCGGCCGATGGACGAGGGGGTCCGCGCGGTGAAGGGGGATCCGCGGCGCGAGCGATGGACGAGGGGGTCCGCGAGGTGAAGGGGGATCCGCGGCGCGACCGATGGACGAGGGGGTCCGCACGGTGAAGGGGGATCCGCGGCGCGAGCGATGGGCGAGGGGGTCCGCGAGGTGAAGGGGGATCCGCGGCGCGAGCGATGGGTGAGGAGGTCCGCGCAGTGAAGGAGGATCCGCGGCGCGACCGATGGACGAGGGGATCCGCGCGGTGAAGGGGGATCAGCGGAAAGAAAACGGCGTGTGAGAAGGACAGCACAACGTATGGGAAAAGAACAGTGCAAAGTGTGTGAAGAGGACAGTGCTACGAGTGCGACAAGGATGGCATTAACGTGGGACAAGGACGACGTATAGGTGGGAGAAGGACGACGCAAAGGTAAGTGAACAAAGAGTATATTCTAAGCGAAAGAGAGAGAGAACGATAATATCGAGAATAACAACGCGTGCGAGAGAGAACAATAGCGCAAGAACAACGCGAGTGAGAGAGAACGCATATGAAAGAGAGAACGATAGCGCCAAGACGACGTGTACAAGAGAGAGAACGATAATATCGCGAGACTTACAATTAGCGCGCGCGAAAGAGAGAACGATAGCGCGAAGATGACGCGTGCAAGAGAGAACGATAATATCGCGAGACTTACAACTAACGAGTATGATAGAGATAGCGATACTTAAAATTAGTGCGAAAGAGACGCAAGAGAGACGCAAGGATGGGGACGCATGGAGAGGTGCATAAATAATTAGATTTTTTGTTTTAAATCAAAATATAAAATATAAATTTATTAAAAATGTGTGTATTTACAATTGTGTGTGTGTGTGTGTGTGTATGTGTGTGTGTGTATGTGCTTAAATTATAATTAATAATAATATAATATAATATAATAATAAAATAATAATAAAAATAATTTGGTAGGGGTGCGGGGGGGGGGTGTGAAGCCGCTCGTGGAAGACTAGGGGCGATGTGTCGGGCTGAGGGACTTCCGCTCCTGTCCCTCTCGTCGACTATTCATGTACTCTCGTAAACTCTGAAATTAAACATAATAATTGTAAATGTTTTAAATTTATTACACATTAGCAAAAATATTTTTACCTTCAACGTTTTCAAGTCATGTCGTAGCATATTCTCATGCACATCTTCTTCGAATTTGTCTATACCTTTACATAACTCAAGATGTTCACAAAGTCTATTTCCGAAACATTTTACTTTAGTGTGATTAGGATCTTCCGCATGTATACATTCAAAACAAAAACTTGCATTACATTTTTTAACTGAGTTCGCCCAAAATTTTCGAGTTTTGAGAAATCTGTTCAACGAAATTGTGCGGGGCTTTTTCAAGCCGAGCTCATGATTTCTTATAAATTGAACGACTGAGGTTTCCAGATTCCTCTTCGAAAGTTGTTCCCGCTCATACTGAAGTAATTCTTCAACATCACTAGTTCGAAAATCGAAATCAGGTTCCTTATCAGATGATTCTTCTTTCGCATATAATTTCTTCTATTTCGCTCTTCTCTCTCTCTATCACAATTTTTTCCACCACAACTGGATCCATCCAGACATCATATTCATCCATATCGTCAGTGCTGATGATTACGTTTTCTTCAACATCATTATCATCCATATCTTCATTACAGATGATTACGTTTTCTTCAGCCATTGCACTAACGTAACACACAAGACTATCGAAACGCAAAGAACAACGAAATAATATTCTAATGTCGCAGACTCCTCTTCATTATATATCTTTTTAATATCTCGCGTCTCATTCCAACTAGAGCATCGCGTCTCATCTACCTCAGCATTTCTCTACATCTTTGGCGGAGCCGTGTTGAGAAAAATTGTCGACTATTCTTATTCGTATGGAAGGAAAGAAATAAAATTCATAGATGGAATAAAAATAATTATTTATTGCACGCATCGTAAAGAATATCATTTATAGTGTTACACATGTTAATAATTCGCAATCGATCAATGATTCGCTGTCAAAGACATCACTCTCGCGTATCGTTTTTACAGCATTGCATACAGTAGTAATATTATTACGTTGTAATACAGTTTCAAATTGTTTAAATTTTTCATTTACGAGATACGTATTCTCGCATAACCAATTGTGCATATGATCGATACAATTTTCAAAATTAAATAAATGTAATAATGTTTCTGGTTTCATGTACAAAGAATTTTCGCATAATGCAAGTTTTACAATTTTCGATTGATACATTTCAATCGTTAAATCTCCAATCCTTAATGGGAGAGCAGTCGATTGTAGAAATTGTTCAACGTCTGCTTGCTTTCGCATCAACAAATTCCACGTTGAAAAGGGCAACACTATTTGATTGCCTCGATTATCGCCGAGAATCAGCTCCAAGTACGATACAGCTCCAACGTTTATTCCAATGTCCAAATACTTGTACGACGTCGGGGTTAGAGCGTACCTTCTTCCAAGTATGCGAGCCGCACGACGAGGCTGGATACTATAAAATATAAATAATTATACAACAATATTAAAAATCAATAAGTAACAAATTTTTTAAACGAGTTAAACTTACGTGTCGCATTTTTGTTTCTTACACGGTGGAGTTTCACCGTTTCGAATCGGAACGTAGAAATTCATATTTCTTCAGCGATGAATCTTTCACACGCGCGATTGATGCAATACTGCAATCGTATTAGAATCAATATCAATTCAAATAGTATCCCAAATTATGATGTAGAGGGGATTATTGCTGACGCAACATTTTAATTTCCTCCAAAATTTTGTCGCGCCGATGTACGGCTGCGATGACATCATCATCTTCGGAACAAAGATTTAGCTGAATTTGCTAAAATCGAGCGCCGATGTACGGCTGCTCCTAATACAATCACGTCAAAATTATTCAAATGTACGTGACAAAACGGGAAATTTTCAAGGTTAAGATCTGCATCGAAACTGAGATTTAGCTGAATTTGCAAAAATCGAGCGCCGATGTACGGCTGCGCCTGATGCAATCACGTTAAAATTTTCAAATGTACGTGACAAATGGTGAAAAAATAACCGCCAAGGTTAAAATGTATATCATCTCTAGACAAAGATTTAGCTGAATTTGATAAAATCGAGCGCCGATGTACGACTGCCACTGATGCAATCGCACCAAAATTACTCAAATGTATGTGACAAATAGTGAAAAAATAACCGCCAAGGTTAAAACATGCATCATCCCCAGACAAAGATTTAGCTGAAAGCGCTAAAATCAAGGGCCGATGTACGGTTGCCCCTGATGCAATCACGTTAGATTTTTCAAATGTACGTGACAAAACGTAAATTATCAAGGTCAAATTGCATACGGTACTACGGGGAATTTTTTGTAAGATGAAATCGTTCTAGAATGTTCGATCATAAAACAATGCATGAGACGATATATAAATCATGATAGAGAGACGCACCCCACCAGTAGCTAAAGTGCATCAGACCTATCATTGGAACGCTAAATTTTGCA